>NW_019398023.1:2263-29181 GCF_000591075.1 Eurytemora carolleeae
GCTTACCATTGTATGCAACTCTTTTATTGATATAATCGCTTACCATTGTATGCAACTATTTTATTGATATAATCGCTTACCATTGTATGCAACTATTTTATTAAGGATTAAATTTTGATTACATTGAAATTGTTTCTGCAATAATTCAAACACTAAAATTTTTTAAAAAATTATAAAAATATTTAATATTGAACATGATATATACTGTTGCATTGCCGAAGATGTAGAACTTTTTGAAAAACAATATAAATCAATGGAAAAATTCTAAACACTTTCAGATATAGATCTATAAGGTGTCTGCTTCTCCCAGTTTCTCATATACCATAAATCATAAACTAGTTCAGCTCTCAGAATAAAAGAGTATTTCTCCTAATACAATTTTTCTATTTCTTTCAATATTTACTTGACAGAAACTTCAGAAAAGAATTTATATTTATCCTTCATAATATTACCGGGTTAAAAAAGAAATAAAAATGACGAAAGAAAGTAATAAAAGGGATAAAAGGTTTCCTCTGTTTTGATTGGGTTTATACAAATATTGAGTCAGAAAAGATTCTTTCATGAATAACATAAATTCTTTCATGAATAGCATAGATTCTTTCATGAATAACATTGATTCTTTCATGAATAACATAGATTCTTTCATGAATAACATTGATTCTTTCATGAATAACATTAATTCTTTTATGAATAACATAGATTCTTTCATGAATAACATAGATTCTTTCATGAAAAACACAGATTCTTTCTTGAATAACATAGATTCTTTCAGGAATAACATAGATTCTTTCATGAATAACACAGATTCTTTCTTGAATAACATAGATTCTTTCAGGAATAAAACAGATTCTTTCCTGAATAACAGATATTCTTTCATGAATAACATAGATTCTTTCATGAAAAACACAGATTCTTTCTTGAATAACATAGATTCTTTCAGGAATAACATAGATTCTTTCATGAAAAACACAGATTCTTTCTTGAATAACATAGATTCTTTCAGGAATAACACAGATTCTTTCATGTATAACACAGATTCTTTCATGAACATAGATTCTTTCATGAATAACATAGATTCTTTCATGAATAACACAGATTCTTTCATAGACAACACAGATTCTTTGATAGAGAACACAGATTCTTTCATAGACAACACAGATTCTTTCATAGACAACACATGTTCTTTCATAGACAACACAGATTCTTTTATAGAGAACACAGATTCTTTCATAGACAACACAGATTCTTTGATAGACAACACAGATTCTTTCATAGACAAAACAGATTCTTTAATAACATAGACTAGACACAGTAAGTAGATATTCCCATAGAGTTCTGAAAAACGAACTGATCGTTTCTACAAAAAAACAACGATCGTGTTTGAAACGATCTGTTAAGATAAAGACGTTTTTTATTTTAAAACAGAGAAGCAGTTTTTAATTTTCAATTCGCCGTTTCATTTACGAAGGTAAAGGGTGTCCCAATAAACATGGGAATTCAGTGACGTATTCGATGTCGTCTTTTCAAATAATTCTATGATTTAGTATAGTGATACCTATGACTGAGAAAGCTGTAATCTGTAAGAGTTTCGTCTGCTATGTTCACATTTTGTTTGTTTATGTTTTAACTGCATACGGTTGTACTTAGTAAAACAAGAAAATTGCAGTAAGCAAACAAAGTAAACTTGTCTGTCTTCACTGTTCATCTTGCGGAGACATTATAGACACATCTTTGCAGTCTTTTACCCTTTTCATTAAAAAGCCATAATAATATTATGGCTTTTGAAATTAGGTATTTCAATGCTAATTCAAAACAAAGACGATATCGAATTCGTCACTGAATCCCCATGTTTTTTGGGACACCCTGTAAGTTTTTAATGATCGTTAATAGCCTAATTTTGGTCCTTCAGTAAGATCGTTGACGATCTACCTCTAGATAGATTAAAGGGACCGTTCACTTATTTGGGTAATTTGTGGGTAAGCTAAATAGCCTATTAGCTACTCATTGGTGTAAGTCCTCCTTTTCAAATTCACCAGTGGTCTGAGAAAAAACCTATTTATCATTTAGAATTCCAGCGCAAAGGTATTATCTTTGCCTTTGCACTTGTTGATGCTTTTAGTCATTAGTCATGGATTTTCAAAAATTTTCAAATGTTAGATTAAATTGTAATATCCAATAGTTAGTTGTAGATATCTTTAACTTTTTTAAAAATTATTTTAAAATTGTCTTTTTTCTCAATTTAACTTATTTTAAATTGTTACATTATGTTTGAACACAAAAACGGTAATTTCTTGCTAATTCTAAAATCAAAAGTTTCATATTTTATTATATAATGACAGATACATGATGTCCTTGAAATATGATAATTTCAGATTTTATCGGACTGTTGTTACTAAATAAACGTTTGAATAGTGTCATACAAAGGTATAACACCTATCCGCTGGTATTCTAAACGATAAACATATCATAGATATAGATATAAAATAAGACTAATACCAATATATAGGCCATTAAATTACCCAAATTTGTGAACGTTCCCTTTAAAACAAACCAACTAAATGATATTTGAACTAATTACAAAGTAGTTTAAGATAAAATATTGGGTAGTTTAACTCCCATCACGATATACTCCCTTTTTCAGATTTACAACAACTCCCTACCAGGATGACTCAAAGAAGTTCTTAGTAAGATTTCGATTCTACTGGAGACCACCGGAGGGATTTCGTTTTCACTGGTTTACAGCACTTTTTTCAATTTGAAACATTATGCATGGTGATTTACAATTCACTGGAGGGTTTCAGATATCCATCCAGGGGGTTTATAATTCCACTGGAGGGTTTCAGATTTCCATCCAGGGGGTTTTTAATTCCACTGGAGGGTTTCAGATTTCCATCCAGGGTGTTTATAATCCCACTGGGGGGATTTTGATAGCGTTCAAGGGGGTTTATAATTCCACTGCACTGGAGGGATTCAGATATCCATCCAGGGTGTTTATAATCCCAATGGAGGGATTTTGATATCTTTCCAGGGGGTTTATAATTCCACTGGAGGGTTTCAGATTTCCATCCAGGGGGTGTATAATTCCACTGGCGGGATTCATATATCCTTCCTGGGGGTTTATAATTCCACTGGAGGGATTCAGATATTCATCCAGGGTGTTTATAATTGTACTGTCGAGGGATTTAGATATTCATCCAGGAGGTTTATAATTTTACTGGAGGGATTCAGCTATCCATCCAGGGTGTTTATAATCTTACTGGAGGAATTCAGTTATCTTTCCAGGGGGTTTATAATTCCACTGGAGGGATTCAGATATCCATCCAGGAGGTTTATAATTTTATTGGAGGGATTCAGATATCCATCCAGGGTGTTTATAATTCCACTGGAGGGATTCAGATATCCATCCAGGGTGTTTATAATCCCACTGGAGGGGTTCAGATATTCATCCAGGTATTTTTTTTAATCCCACTGGAGGGATTTTAATATCTTCACAGGAGGTTTATAATTACACTGGAGAGATTCAGATATCCATCCAGGGGGTTTATAATTGTACTGGAGGGATTCAGATATCCATCCAGAAGGTTCATAATTCCACTGGAGAGATTCAGATATCTTTAAAATTTTCAAAAGCGATTTTTCAAACCCCTGAAGTGAAATTGAATTCCCTCCTGTGGAATCAAAATCTTCCTACGCACTTCCAAGACTCCACCACGATCAGGTCTCATCCCCAATCCCCAATCCCCATCCAACATTAACTTTACTTATAAGTTAACCTACTTAACCTATTTTAAGATACATAATGAAATTTTAGGTCGCAAAATCCATTCTTATAAATTATTACCAATCGTTTAGGGTTGTTTATAAAGGATCAGATCGACTGTAAAGACGAATAAACAGTTTATGATATGACGATCCCATGTTTAAATTCAAAAATTCAAAAATTTTAATGGCATAGTTAATGATTTGGAATATAAAGAAACAATTTTACAATGGCAGGGAATCATAAGTAAAATAAGGAAAGACAGTAATATAAATTCTGTTAAGTCGTCTCTGAAGTGTCATTTTTTTTGGATAACCCTGCATTACTTTACAGGATACTTTTATGAAAAAGAAACTTTTTTCTTTATCTCAAGTTGTACGCCCCGGTTTTTCCGGGTTTTACCATCGTAGCACAATATGCCAATTGCTGTTGAATTTTAAATTTTGAAAATTGTCTAAACCCTGGTATTCAAATATTCAACGTTTTCCCCTTTTTCTGTGATTATTGAGTATTCCTATCACGTTTCTCTATACAGCAGTATTACATCCGAGCATACGCCAATATGTAATATATTATATTTTAACAAAAGTATATACTAACAGTGATGACCAGAAAACTATGGAATAGGATGACGACTTTAAGAATCGAGTTATAACTTTAAAAAGCCCAATGAGCACAAGACACAGTAATTGTGAAGTGTAAACAGACCCATTTTACTCAATTAGCGATCTAAAAAGTGTCCTGTAAAACTATTTGCTTTGTAACAAATCAAAAAAATTAATTGCTATAATGTCGTCTTCTTATTACATTGTTTTCTGGTTATAACTGTATACAGTGGTAACCAGAAAACATCAGAATATTTATCGTCTTCTTTTCAATTTGAAATTTTGTTGCACCAACAGATTTATTTCTATAAATGTTCAAGAGACTATTTTATAAATAAACCAGAAATACGTCTTAAAATTTGTCTTAGAAATAAATATTTGCAGTTCGTTTAGGGCTGTGCAGGTAGCCGTTCGTTATTTAGCAAAGAATGGAATATTCCCTTCGTTAATGTTAACAGTTGCATGGCTGTTAACAAGCCGTTAACGATTATTTAATGTAAAAATAGCTGGCAAAAAATTAAAGACCAAAACACGTAATTAAACAAATTTAACAAAAATTACGAACCGGCGGTTCGTATTTTTTTACCAGCATGGCTTCTTAAAATAGATAACGTATAAAAAATTACTGGTTATTTCCATTCGTTTACCGACTCTTCCTTTAACTTTCGAAAAATTCCGTTTCGTTGCCCATCCCTAATTTTGACCACTGAAAGCGCAATTTTCACTAAAAGCTTATATATTTACACACAAATCTCTAAATAGAAAAAAATTACAATTTGAGTGCGGAGCCTTTAAAAACAGCTCGGCTTAGGGGGTAATTGGGGTGACATCCCCATCCCTGGGAATTTGGGGGGATCCCCCACCCGGGAAAAATTAGGAGCGCAAGAAGAGAGGGCTTAGTACGTCAATTTTGATTTTAAGAAGATTCAAAAAAAATTTCAACTATTCCCCCCTCTCTGGAAAATGTCATAAGCCGCATCTGTTTCAAAATGTAATCTTAATTACCAGATTTTATAAAAAAAAAATTTTGGATTTTCAGAATTTAATGGAAATCTAATTTTGTTGGAGGCTAATTTGTGAAATTTTTATTATTCATTAACCTTCCCAGGGGTCGTGAGGTCCCAAACAAAATTGGGACCCGATCGGTTTAGCCGTTTATTGGATACAAACAAACAGACAGACAACTGTTTTGAAATTAGGCATTTGATCTATTCCCATTTTACTATATATAATATGTACATTTCAAATTGCTACGCGCACGCACATATGTATGCCTAAATCCTAAGTATAGCTTCAGTAAGGCCTAAACCAACCATGGACGCTGATTTAAACTTACTTTGATTTCTTTCTTAATACAGGGTGTCCCACGAAACATGACAGTATGCAGGACGACTTGAATGTCGTCTTGATTTTTTATATAATTTGCTGCGTTTATTTGTCAACCTAATTTTAGAAGTAAATTTCTAGAGATAATAATCACAAAATTTCCCTTGTCCTGCCATTTCCAAAATGTGGTCTGCCTTTTTTGTGCTTTCAATATTGCCCGAGATATGAAGACTTTCGTTCAGATTTCGACAATTTAGGTTTTATTTAACAAAATTGAAATCTGAACCAAACTCTTTATATCTCCGGTAATATTGAAAGCACAAATAACGCAGACCACTTTTTGGAAATGCCAGGGCTAGGAGAATTATGTGATAATTGTTTCAAGAATCATACATGTTAAAGTAGATAGAAGACTAAATGTCACAAATAAATTCAAATACCAAAGACGACTTTCAAGTAGTTGGACACCCTGTAGATGACATTCGTGTAAGTAATACTTATATCTTTTCGATTAAAAGAAATTGCCCAAAATTTCTTTGATAAAGACGACTTTTTGTATATCCTTTGACACAATATTTTCGGTACATGGATTACAAGAATCATCCTATTTTAACTGAGGGATTCAAAGTTAAATTACCTGGTAACTTTACAAGAAATGCGACATCGATGTCCAATTAAGCTCTTTCTAGTTTTTCGTTAGTAGAGGGAAAATTACATACAAAAAATGAGATTTTAATGACGACCTGAAATCTAACGGAAAAAATTTAGTCTCTTATACTAATAGTCCTTTGACCCAATAAAGGCTAAGGGCTCTAAAAATATGTACAGCCGGGGGGGGGGCGTTCAAATCGGCACCCCCCAGTACAATTTTACTAGGCACATTGGACAATAATATAAGACCGCTTACTTTAATAGTTTGGTGTTGAGGATCGAGGTTTGAAAAAAATTAGGGCAAACAAAAAACTTAAAGGGGGGGGGCGGCCGATGCCCCTCCCCAGCCTATTCAGGGTTAAAAGTGTACTTTGAAATTACATAGGAAAGCAAAAGCTTCCAAAAATCTGTACAAAACGAAAAACAAAAATAAAAGAAAGATTAAACAAGTTCCGTATGCAGGGGGGGGGGACACCCACCCCTGATTAAGACTATACCCCTTTAATATTTCGTTGACCAGGTTGATTTTATTCAGAGAAAATCTAGTTTCCAGACAAAGCTGGGTTTCAAGGCTTGTTTTTAGTAGAATAATTATCTATTTCAATACTTATAAATATAAATACATTACAAACTATTTCCGATAGTTTTACATTAAATTGATCAAGGTTACAAAAAAAATCACATGTTAATGTACAAGTAAAATTCTATCAAGAATTTAAAAAATTATCTTTTTTTAAAATACTGAATTTATTTAATGTTTAATGTTTTTAGCACACGCAATTTTTATGTGACCCTTCATTCAATAAGCTTTATTTACAATACACATTTCACCTTATATGATCATCAATAGACTGAAAACCTTCAGATTTACGACGTTGAATAAAAAACCTTCCGTCAATTATGGATCAGATAATGGATAAGCGTTATGAATCTGACATGCCTGATTTTTTAAAGCTCCAGTAAAAGCAAATATAAACATTTTTTAGATTATTAAACGTTATTCAATTCAAGATCCTGCGAAGAAGGAATCTGCTGAGGGTTGACCCTAGCGATCAATTTGATCAGCTTGTGAACGATGCTGATCAAAACGCTTCCATAGAACTGGGCGATCTTGCTGGGGAAGATGTCAATGTTTTTTTCACTGAAAAGAACTGGATACTCTGTTAGACATATGTTATAGCTCTGCCAGGCCTGCCAGACTATGTATAGATCCATTAGCATATGTACAGCTAGGCTGACGACGCCGCTGTACATGTTGTACATGTACATGAGGAGAAACACCAACTCGTGAAGGAGAATCAGGAGAAGTTCGAAGAGGCAAGATTGAATGAGCTGGTTTCGGTCCAATATTGATCTTCGGTAGGTTCCTCCGACAGCGGAGAAGCGACCACGTGGGAACAGACCACTGAAATAACAGGTTTTGAAGAACTGATGATAAAATAAGTGAGTGCAAAAATGAACCATACAGGGATGGAAAATTATGAATAAAAGAAAGGTAGTTGGACCAGCTAAATAATGCAAAGTTATCTCATTGTTTGAGACAACTAGCAGTCAGATTTGCTGACCCAATTGTCTCTTGGCCAACTAAAATGATTAGAAATTAGATTTAAATAACTTTTACAGCAATTTTAATAATTTCATCAGTAATCAGTACATTAAATTACGTGCTGTAAATCCTTTTCATATGAAAACAACAAAAGAATTTGTAGAATGTAGTTCTTAAGCCTATTTATGATCAGTTGTTACTAGCTGTTTCGCAGGACAATTAATATTCATTTACAATTACAAAAAAATTTAAATTCAGATTATTTTCGATCCGATTATCTTATCTTTTTTAAGCTGCGAGCGGAAACCTTTGTATTCATCTAAATGGCATATACTGTAGTCTGTAGTTCAAATTGAACCGCATTCATAAATTTTCAACTCTAGTCATTTCTGTGATAAACCAGTAATTTACCTGTTAAACCTGTAATGTCCCTGATAAACAAGTAATTTACCTGTTAAACATGTAATTTACCTGATAAACCTGTAATTTACCTGTTAAATCTGTAATTTACCTGATAAACCTTTATTTTACTTTATAAACCTGTAATTTACCTGATAAGCCAGTAAATTACATGTTAGACCTGTAATTTACCTGATAAAGCAGTAATTTACCTGATAAACCTGTAATTTACCTGATAAACCAGTAATTTACCTGATAAAGCAGTATTTACCTGATAAACCTGTAATTTACCTGATAAACCAGTAATTTCTGTGATAAACCAGTAATTTCTGTGATAAACCAGTAATTTACCTGATAAACCTGTAATTTCTGTGATAAACCAGTATTTACCTGATAAACCAGTAATTTACCTGATAAACCAGTATTTACCTGATAAACCAGTAATTTCTGTGATAAACCAGTATTTACCTGATAAACCTGTTTGCTCTGATCTGATTGTGAACAAGGAAGAAGATGAGAAGAAGGGAGAATACAGGATGGAACAGTCTGGATTTCAGAGTTTGACACAAATTTGATTTATAAAAAAGAATGACTTTGCTCAGGCTTATTGGACATAAAACTCCAGAGCAAATATAAGTATCCATGTTCACATGTTAGCCCACAATCGAATCCCCCAACCTCTTGAATGTATAAGTGTATGCATACTGTTCCAGGGGAAAAGGCCCAAAGCAGTTACGCGCGCATGCCCCGTTGAATTACAAGACAGAGGGAGAGCCTGTTCTAGCCACGGCGCAAACGCGCGTAACTCGTTTAGGCAGCTGCCTTTTCCAGGTTAGGTTAGGTTACTAAATATAGAGAAGGGCCGGCTGGACGACAGGCGGAGCTTACCAAGATAATACCATATTTGGTAACGCAAAACAAGATGGTCGTCAATATTCTTAACAGCACCACATGTTAAAAAAGCTTGTATACATAAACATTAAAGAATGTGGAAGACATTATCATCATGCTTGGATTAAACAATCACCAGCATCTTAAAATTTTGAAATTTAGAAGTTTGTGATTTTCCTGTTTTTAGTTGGATAGGATTTGGCGATAGATGCAGGGTCCGCCATACAGCAGAGCTTAATTAAAATAAAAAATTATCTATATTCACTCTGGGATAGATGCAGGGTCCGCCATACAGCAGAGCTAAATTAAAATAAATCATTATCTATATTCACTCTGGGATAGATGCAGGGTCCGTCATACAGCAGAACTAAATTAAAATAAATCATTATCTATATTCACTCTGGGATAGATGCAGGGTCTGTCATACAGCAGAGCTAAATTAAAATAAATCATTATTTATATTCACTCTGGGAATTAAAAACGAAACGTTTTGCAGGCACTTTTCAGTATTTGGAAAGGGCGGACTCTACAATAGATGAGAAATAGAAGAGAAAAACCAAAGATCGTAAAATAATTTTAATTACAGAATACGTACATAATCCGTAACCCGGAATTCCGGTGGAAACTTTCTAAAAGTATAACTCGAGTTTTCCTCCTATTCCACAGTTTTCTGTGTCTCACTGTACCTGGTACTGCAGCAGTGGATTTGCCTTATTTTCTCCTGAAAAAAAAGAAATTTAGACATTTTTTCGTCTCAACATTTTGGGATCTGTAAATTCAAAAGACCTTTTAAGTTTGGACAGTCCACAATTGAATAAAACAAACATCCCCAACCCCACTGACCAACAATTTATTTTATCCATTATATAAAGTTCACTTTTTATTGAGGGGAGAAAATATAAAAAATATAAAATTTTGGGATCTGTAAATCTAAAAAGACCTATTAAGTTTGGACAGTCCACATTTGATATTTAATAAAACAAACATCCCCAACCCCCCTGACAAAAATTTACTTTATCCATTATATAAAGTTAATTTTTCATTGACAGGCCCTGACAGGGGGGGGGGGATATAAAAAATATAATTTTTTTTCTAATTTACCTATCCAGCTACCAGTCACAATACAGCTGTACAGAAAGGGTAGCAACAGGATTAAGAAGTTTAGAATACCCAGACCTTCCACTAAATAAAACATTGCCACGAAAAAGAACAACAAAGCTTTGCTTGATCACTCAGTTTGAAGTTCGCGATGGGCATCGTTTTTTTGAACGAGCGAAATTTTTCGTGAATTAGGGTGCCATTTTAGAAAAAAAAAACGAACAATGAACGAACGAAATGGATCGTCAGGGAAATTAACAAACGAACGATTGAAAACTGTTCAAAACGAGCTTAAAAACGATTTTTACTGAACAAACAAATTTTCCCAAAGATTTGAAAAAAAAAACGATCTTTTTTAACTGAACTAACAATTTTTTGGAAGAAAATAAAAAAGTTAGTTTTTAGTGAACAAACGATTTTTTTCATTTTTTTAAAACAACTAGCGTTCAGCAAAACGAAATACAATCGAATTCGCCCATCTCTAGTTGCAGATATACATATTTCTTTATCAAATGATGCCTAGATACAAAAGTAATCAGTAATTAGCTTACTATTTTTTATTTTGCTTTTTAACTTTAAAAAATCAGAAAATATCCAACAATTAATTTTTCAACATAATTGAAGATTAGAGTGTAAAAAAACTCACCTTTTTTATTAAAGGCTTAAATATTTTCATAATAAAAATGAATGTTACAATTCTTCTACGATGGCAAATGGTTATCGAATTATTGGAGTTGGTCAATCTTGTTCTGAATTATATCTCTTGGGGATGTAACTGACCAGACATGATGAAATTAATTTTAGTATGATCGGATAATAATCAAGTCTTTGAGAGAAAAATAGTGAAGTGTTTCTTTTTAACACCAGCTTTGATAAAAAATGTTTATCAAGACTCACCGACAAGCTTCTCCGGGTACCGTATGATGAACCATCTAAACATAAATAAGCAAAATTAATTCAAATCCTTAAAACATCCATCCAAAGACCAAAAAATACAACTTTTTTAAAAACAACTTCAAATATATTTAAAGGGACTGTAAGCAAAATTCAAGTGATCTTCCATACAATATAGCCATCAGTACTCTTAAAAGCATTGCGAACGTTAATCATTTTTAAAAACTGAATATTTTTAATTGTGATTTCTTTACAGAAGTGACTCGCGCATTTCTACTGCAAGAAAAGATTTGAAATTATCGAAGCTAAACATTTGAAAGATATAAAAACGTCAATATATTCTACATTTATTGATCAGAAAAAGTTTTCCAGTTTGGGAATCTGGAATTGTCATCTTTGCATGGAAGGGCAACTTCAAATTACGCGAACAGTCCCTTTAATTTACGCTATTTTTGGTTGTACACGAGTTACCTTGCATACACTCCAAAGAATTTAATGAAGAGTTCAAAAATGTGGAAGAAGTTTCCGACTATGTAAACTACTAAAAGAAATAACGAGGGTTAAATTTGGAAGCATTATTCAATATTTATTATATTTGAAAGAAATATTTTTCAAGCTTAAACGAAAAAGTTAAAGTTTGCAAGCTTTTGCTAAATTATTTCAAAAATGGTCCTTGACATCAACTCCTAGCAACCATGGGACGTCAAAAGAAACTACAAAATGACGTACTGTAGGTCCAAGAGCCCTTACTAATTAGACCATTTTAGACGTCTCAAAGTCGTAAAACAAACCTCTTTTTACCTTATGTCAACCTCTCTTTTGACGTCAAGTGATGTCATGAATTTGGTCGCCGCAACTTTTAAACCCAATTTGGTCATTACCTTGACAGTACACGCTGATAGAGGTCCCAGACAGGAATACGGTGTTTAAGTCTGAAAATTATCAGTTCATGATTTCAAAATTATTTAATTTTATTTAAAATTAAAATTAATATAATGGACAAAAATTCTTCCAGAATATGTAGTGTCACCAATTAAATCATTTCTAAAATTTTTATAAATTCGCAAATTTGATTGAAAAATGCAACTTAGATAGAATTAATCAGGAGACAGATAAAACATGACAATTAGATCTTTTCATCTGAACTGCTAAGTTAATTTTTAAATCAAATCAAATAGTCAAAAATTAATCTATCATGCAATCGAAATGTGTACCTTGTGAGAACCAGGATATTCCATTGATCAGAATCAAAGGGTAGATGATAAACTAAATATAACAATTAGCCTTGATAAGAGCTTAAACCTATCAACCATCAAATCAAATCAAATCATCTTGATCAATATCAAGAGTATAGAATAAAAGAAGGATAAATCAATCAAATAGAACTATAAAAACTCCCAATCATAAAAATGTGAATATACGTTTTTTCTTTTTTTAAAGCAAATAAAAAATAATGAATTTAAAAATCTTGGCGGTTGTTTTTGAGAAGGACTCGGCCTAGATATCCACATAATGATTGCAGATTGCATATTACTAAGTAGTAAACCTGACTTTGATTATAAGTAGGGTTAGGTTTAAGGAGTAAATCCAAACTTGATGTTGAGTAGGGTTAGGTTTCAGGAGTAAATCCAAACTTCATGTTGAGTAGGGGTTAGGTTTAAGGAGTAAAACCAACCTTGATGTTGAGTAGGGGTTAGGTTTAAGGAGTAAAACCAACCTTGATGTTGAGAAGGCTTAGGTTTAAGGAGTAAAACCAACCTTGATGTTGAGTAGGGTAAGGTTTCAGGAGTAAAGCATACCTTGATGTAAAGTAGGGTTAGGTTTAAGGAGTAAAACCAACCTTGATGTTGAGTAGGGGTTAGGTTTAAGGAGTAAAACCAACCTTGATGTTGAGTAGGGTTAGGTTTAAGGAGTAAATCCAACCTTGATGTTGAGTAGGGGTTAGGTTTAAGGAGTAAATCCAACCTTGATGTTGAGTAGGGGTTAGGTTTAAGGAGTAAATCCAACCTTGATGTTGAGTAGGGGTTAGGTTTAAGGAGTAAATCCAACCTTGATGTTGAGTAGGGGTTAGGTTTAAGGAGTAAATCCAACCTTGATGTTGAGTAGGGTTAGGTTTAAGGAGTAAATCCAACCTTGATGTTGAGTAGGGGTTAGGTTTAAGGAGTAAATCCAACCTTGATGTTGAGTAGGGGTTAGGTTTAAGGAGTAAAACCAACCTTGATGTTGAGTAGGGTTAGGTTTAAGGAGTAAATCCAACCTTGCTGTTGAGTAGAATCAGGTTTAAGGACTAAATCCAACCTTGATATTAAATAGGGCAAGGTTTAAGGAGTAAATCCAACCTTGACCTTGAGTAGAATTAGGTTTAAGAACTTTATCCAACCTTGATGTTAAGTAGGGTTAGGTTTAAGAAGTTGAGAACTCCAGCTCCTACATTAAACCCAGTCCAGAGAGATGTACGCCGAACCTAAGATTATCCCAGTGAAATAGCAAATGGAACTAAGGAGATGGGATTAGTTAAAACTCTTTAAGGACGGCTAAAAAAACAGTTCTATTGTAAAAAATAAAATTGTAAACAATGCTTGTATTACAGTGCTTGTGTTGCAAATGATTAACAAATTTGAAAAAACAAAAAAAATAAAAATGTTGTATGACTGTTTCAATATGTAAAAAATGTATACAAACAACCCCTCTCACTTGGTTATTTATCTTTTAGTATCCAAAAGTAAAGTGTTCACTGCTTAATACATTGAAAATGCAACGAACAATTTTCAAATAAAAAAATCTCTGAAATGCATTAAACCAAATTGTTTCAATTTTGTTCCAACCAAATTCCTTTTTTTGATATTGCAATTCGATTCAAAAGAATCATTCGCATCATTAATTTCAATTTAAAAATATTATGTTGGCGGAATCTTTTTGGAGGGGGCAACATATTTGATGGTATTCAATATAGAAGGACGGGAGGGTATTCAAAGTAACTCAGCTCTGACAAAGGATTTGTTACTATTAGAACATCATATTATTAATGTAAAGAAACCCTTCTCACCAAGTTGTAGAGAATTAGAGAGTTAGGAATCGTATTGATGATTGCTAATCCCAGGAAAGCTAGTTTTAACATCCAACTCACAATATCTGGAAAACATCAAAATTTACTTTAATTTTAATTATTTTCTCGCAGTTGCGGGGTTTAATGGGACCCTTGTTCAAAGTGATCCCTAAATATTCCTCTTATTATCATAGAAAACCGTTGTGATCGGGTGCAATACGTTCACAGTCCCTTCACAAACCTAATTCTTATTTTCTACTATATCAAAAATCAAAAATAATCTTACATAATTCATAAACAGAAAAACGCTTAATTAAAACTATTAACGTAAAAAAATGTATTTCATGAATAAATGTGTAATTGATCTGATTGCTGCATGCACAGTGTACAATTCTTAAACAATTTTTTGCTCCTTGCACTGGTCTGTTCTAGCAGTCAGCGGTAGAACACTTTTATTTTGACATACAGGGTGACCCAGCAAAGTTTATTTGATCATTTTTATGCATTTGAAGGACCCTAGTGTATAACTTTTAATTCTGGATAAGGTATTTAGAAGCAAAACTATAGTATGATTACAACAGTTGAAAATGGTGATGGAACGTTTTCACTTGTCTAAAAAATGAACTGATCGTTTTGTTAACAATGTAGAAAAAAGGAAACTATCGTTTTGAAAATGATTGGTTTATAAATGATCGTCGAAACAACGTCGAAGTTTTCTTTTCTTAAGTTCGTCAAAAGTAGGTCGTTAATATTTTTGACAGTTTTTATCGACAGTGTCTTTGTTATCGATCGTTAACAATAACCCCAGCTTTGTTAAGGATCGTTAACGACGATCCTTCATTAATTTTCATTAACGACAACCTAGGAAAATTTGTCAAAAATTACATTATTTCAATAAAACTAACAAATTGTTGTTCCGTTTATAAAAAGTTCAAAACTAACAAAGGACTGTTTTTTTAAAGAACTCTGTTTTTTTTCAACCTTAAGATTATTGAGTAAAAGGAAAGAAAACTAACAAAGGACTGTTTTTTTAAAGAACTCTGTTTTTTTCAACCTTAAGATTATTGAGTAAAAGGAAAGAAAAGCGTCTCTTGTGGTTCAAGGGTCCAAGAAATAAAAAATGGAAACCCAATTTATTTTTTGATTAGATCAACCCTATCTACGCCGACGTTAAAATGGTACCTTTTCTGCACCCGTTTTATTCTAGATATTTGATAAACACTTTGTGATTTATCGACTTCTTGGTTCACTGTTTATTGGGACACCCTTAAGCAAAACTCTACAGTCTATATAAAATAGTATGTATAATGTTCCTACCTTGTATTGTCAGATCTAAATCCATGATATGAATTGAGGTGAATGAGAGGAGAAGTGAGGGTTTACTAGACGGAGAATCAATCAAGAGCTGAGGATGGATTTCAGAGAAAATCAGAGAACATGAAGGGAACATGAAGGGAATATGAAGGGAACATGAAGGGACTCTGCGTAGAATTGTATTCTGCTTTAATATTTAAGGAATAAAAACCGGCGATCATCTTGGATGTAATACAGAACATGTAAAATAAAACTTAAACTATGTTCAGTGTTCACTGTTCACTGTTCAAACTGTGGTAAACAATAATCCAGTTTTGGAGAACTTTGTCCGGAGAAAAGTCTTTAAAAAAATCAATAATAAGATATGGAAAAAATCAATAGAGATCAATAAGAGATCAAGTTCAGTAGATCTCTGATGATTGCCGCCTACTAATCAGCAGATCTCTGATGATTACGGCTAACTAATCAGCGGATCACAGATGTTGGTCGCTAAATGATCAGCGGCTCTATAATAATCGCCGCCAAATGATCAGCGGATCTCTGATGATTGGCGCCAACTAATCTGCGGATCTCTAAGGATTGCCGCCAACTGATCAGTTGATCTCTACTGAGACCCCCCAACTGCTGCACAGTAATCACAGTGATCACAGAAACCAAGGATGCATCCTAGACCTCGGCCCCACATCAGATCTCCAGAACAACTCTAAACCATTAAATTAATTAAAAAAAGAACCAAAATTATCAAAAGAAAATTGCCAGATAGGTTATCAATTTATCATCATTATAGATAGATAGATAGATGGGTAGAGATAATGATAGATTCATAAATAAGTATATCAATTTTATTAGTAGATATTTAAGTTAATTGGTAAATATTAATATGTGATAAATTAATTGATACCAGAATTGACAGTCAGTGTCTTTAGCTGTTTCTACCTGAAAATGAGTCTGTTTCTAACTGAAAATTAGTGCCTTCAACTGTTTCTACCTGAGAATGTGTGTCTACTGCTGTTTCTACCAGAGAATGTGTTTCTAAGGCTGTTTCTACCTGAAAATGCGTGTCTACTGATGTTTTTACCAAAGAATGAGTGTCTACCTCTGTTTCTACCTGAGAATGGTGTCTACTGCTGTTTCCACCTGAGCATAAGCGTATACTGCTGTTTCTTCCTGAGAATAAATGTCTACAGTTGTTACAGCTATTTCTATATGAGATGAATGTCTACACCTGTTTCTACCTGAGAATGAGTGTCTACTTCTGTTTCTACCTGAGAATGAGTGTCTACAGTTGTTACAGCTATTTCTATATGAGATGAATGTCTACACCTGTTTCTACCTGAGAATGAGTGTCTACTTCTGTTTCTACCTGAGAATGAGTGTCCACAGCTGTTTCTAATTGGGTCTCTGCTTCAGTAAGCCCTCCATGTAAACTAGTGACGTGTCCACAGCTACCCTTGCACACTAGTAGAGGATCAACATGATTCCCCTGTTCAACCCATCCATCTGTTCAATACATAATTAAAACAGGATTCCATCCCAATTCGCGGACAGTTAAATTGTTTTACTCCTTCTTCCAATTTCCATTTTTCCCATTTTCTTCAAACTACTTCCAAGCCATCCTTCTTTAAAGCACTTTTTCAGTATTGGAATGTTCTGTAAAGAATGGAAAAGGAAATAAGTTCAAATATTCATGTAGACTTCGCCTAAAGATCAAAGACCCAAAACATAAAAGATGGATTTTTGTCCTGTGTAGTTTCATAGAGGGGGTACACCTTGCACAGTGGGCAAACCACAGCCTGTAATAGATTTTAACATTTCTTATATATTAATCTTTTAATAGAGTGACTNTTTTAATCTTTTAATAGAGGGGGTGCAAACAACAGCCTGTAATAGATTTTAACATTTCTTATATTTTAATCTTTTAATAGAGGGGGTGCAAACAACAGCCTGTAATAGATTTTAACATTTCTTATATTTTAATCTTTTAATAGAGGGGGTGCAAACAACAGCCTGTAATAGATTTTAACATTTCTTATATTTTAATCTTTTAATAGAGGGGGTGCAAACAACAGCCTGTAATAGATTTTAACATTTCTTATATTTTAATCTTTTAATAGAGGGGGTGCAAACAACAGCCTGTAATAGATTTTAACATTTCTTATATTTTAATCTTTTAATAGAGAGGGTACACCTTGCAGAGTGGGCAAACCACAGCCTGTAATATATTTTAACATTTCTTAAATATTAATCTTTTAATAAAATTTATAGATTCTTAACATGTACTTGTAGCTTAGCAAGCCCTAAAAGGTGTGATGCAGTACATGTGGCCGGGAATGACCTGTGCAGTACACATTATGGCGTACACAATTAGTACATCTTTATTATTACAATTTTGTTTTTGTTTGCAAGGCAAAATATATTCGAATTTTTTATCTTTAAGGCACAAGGTTTTCAGTTATAGTATTTTCTGAATATTCCTTCAGCGTTTGTATTGTTTGATGTTGAAGGTGTCTTGTTTTTTATTTGGTCAAGCCGTAAAATGTTTTTTTATAGCTCATATTTTTTAAAAACGTTTTTTCCAAATTCAAACAATCAAAACGCTGAGGAGATATCTGGAAAATATGAGCTAACCATTTCATGTACTAAAAAATGTTCGAGGTGAGATAATCAAAACAATTTTTTACGCCCTCCAAAACTCAAAAAGGAAAAATTTATTCAGAATCACAAGATAAATTTAGATAGGAAAATTGTTTTACCAAATCTGTTTCAGAAAAAATCCCAGCAACCTCAATCAACTCCGCCTTAAACAAATTTGTTAAGATATTAATACTTTTCTCACAAAGACTTTAGTAAGCCATGATTTAAAACTACACTCCATGAAAAGATGGCAAGTCAGATTCACAGCAGTACCCTTGAAACCTTTGTTTGATCAAGATGTGATATTATCGTTCTTTTTTGATAATTTAGATAATTTTATATGTTTTCCTGCAGTAGTAATGCGCAAATCAATTTTGTAGAAAAACCTCAATTGAAAACAATCAGTTTTCAAAGTTATGAACATTGATAACCAATTAATACTTGATCACTGATTGCATTGCTGTCTTTACATGAAGGGTTACTTAAAAATTAGTTTTTGTAATAAAAACATATAATATGATATAATTGTGTGGAAGAAAAAAACTAAATTGTATGACAGTCACGTATACACTTTCCTATAAAACATCTTCATTGGTCGATGTTCCTCTTGATAAAAATCAATCTCAAATTTGAAGTTTAGTGAAAATTTTAGATTTGTTTAAGGTATAGATACTTTTTAAGAATACATGAAAAATAATGGAGGCAATGATTTTGAGTTTTGAATTTATATTTGTTCCTTGTATTTGGACATCACAAATTCCTTCTGTAATTAATTAATAATTTGACTCTAATATTTACCGAAAATATCACTAAATTTGGATTCACGAAATTTCACATCAATTTTCATAATATAGATTATAGGGTTTCCAACGCAAGTAAACTTTACTTGCACGTAATCGCGGGCCCTGTAATTTCAGCACAATTCGCGCAATTCCACTCAATATGAAAACAATTGCATACAATTCATCACAGTTGAGCACAATTCCGCGCAACGGAATTATGATTCGAGACCCGAATACAAACTGAATTTGTTTTAAGGATTATTATTAATGAATCTGCAAACCTCAATAGTTTCTAAATCTTCCAATGCTTCGTCAACCTAAAGCACACACAGTCAATCAGGTATTGTGCACTTTCAGATTGTTTGGCTTAGTATTTTGGTTTCGTCAATTCAGGCTCCTTTGGTCAAGCCAATAAAGATATATGTATAAATGATCAAAGAACTTTATTATATAAATGATAATAAATATCTGTAGAGCCCAATTAGAAAAAAATACAAATTAAAGGAATCATAACTGTTAAACGTAGTGTCCCCATATTGTAAGACTTTTCTCAAAAGGTAATGCCAAAAAACATGTTAGAAAAAAAATCAAAGCCCTCAGTCAACTGCTTTGCTGACTAGATACTGTTTGAAAAGTATTGTTGGCGTGATTTTACCTGATTTTACTTCATAGCTATTGATCTAGCATGCCAAGAGTTAGAAACTTTGCTTAAATCTTTGTCTGAGAAAACAAGAGTTAAAAACTTCAACTTCTTCGTCTTTATCTGAGATTCTAAGGTTCTGACCCCCTTAAAACCGGTATTAACCTCTTGGTCTATGATACCAAGATTTAAAACCTTTACTACCCTCTTGCCTAAGATACCAAGATTAAAAACCTTCAGTAGTCTCTTGATCTGAGATACCAAGATTGATCTAAAACCTTTACCAGTCTCTTGGTCTGAGATACCAAGATTTCAAAACCTGTATTAACCTCTTGGTCTGAGATACCAAAATTTAAAACCTTTACTAGCCTCTTGGTCTGAGATACCCAGAGTTAAAATTCTTCTCCTCCCCCCTCTAACTGCTGCCGCCTCATCCTTAGCATAAAAATGTCATCAAGCAATCTATATATAAATTTGGCTTGTCTGTCTGGGTGTGTCTGTTTGTTTGTTTGTATCCAATAAACGTCAAAACGGCTGAACCGATCGGGCCCATTTTTTTGTGGGACATCAAGTGACCACAGGGAAGGTTTATTAATGATAAAAAAAAGTGTTTTAAAGGTTTTTAATTTTGTAAAAAAATTTAAATTCTTGAAAATCCGCGATTTTTTTAAAAACAATTCGTATCTCAAAACTGAGAAACAGTCATTTTGTTAGTATTTAATATTTTTGTGAACTATAAATGTTTTATTATAAAAAATTATAATCATGACTTTATTCAAGAGAACTATCAACATAATTTTACTCAATACCTTAAGCACATCCTTGATTTCTTGCTGTACTCCCTGTACCCCTCTCAAACTGTTCAACAACTAAAAAATAAAACACAAATTAACACTTTCAAGCGATTTGGGCAAAAATATATAACATTATATTTAAAATCTAAAGTAGGTTTTTAAATTGTAAAGAAAATATCTAATTTTTGAATTTGCTTTCAGCTCCATGAGGAAGGAAAGGCTAGCCGCACCCGTATAATAACAAATACGAAAGAAAGATGAATAGATAGATAGATTTAGATAATTATATACCGAATCGCATGCAAAACTGTTATTTCTGAAAAATTGAAATTCTCTCTCCCTCCAAAAACATTTTTAAAGAAGATCAATATCAGCAGGCAATAGGCATGTACAAAATATTACATTTTAGGAGGAAATCGCAATAAATCACAGTTTTAACAAAATTTTAACAACTATAGCTTCAGGGAGTGAGAAATTTAACTCGTGTTACAAATCAAAAATATGATTAATATGTTTACTGTTTAGGTTTTAATAAATACCATGACGTCTTTAAATCATAATATTAACAGTGCGTTTCTCTATAAGACATTTTGCCGGAAGGTATTTCAAGAGTTTTAGTTTTAGACTTTTTGTGATTTAAATTAATATTCTAAAATTAACTCGTGTTACAAATCAAAAATATGATTAATATGTTTACTGTTTAGGTTTTAATAAATACCATGACGTCTTTTAATCATAATATTAACAGTGCATTTCTCTATGAGACATTTTGCCGGAAGGTATTGTCAAGAGTTTTAGTTTTAGACTTTTTGTGATTTAAATTAATATTCTAAAATTATGAGTAAGACACAGTTTGTTAGTAAAAGCAATTAAAAGTTATAAATAGATATAAACAACCGTACAATTTCTCCGTATCATTAGATTTGAACCCAAGTTGACCGATTATTCAGGTCAAACCTTCCTTACATTTTAGTATTAAAGAAACTTAACATTAAATCAAGTTAACAACAAGGAAATGAATAGTTGTCGATAATGAACAAATAATCTATTATGAATAACCCTGTAATTGGTATCTAACAATATAAATTAGACTGATAATACTCTGGTATCAGTTCCATCAGAAGACCAAATCTATACAAAATGGAAACCTAACCCTAGGGTGGACCATGCTCCCTCTAGGCTGTTCCAGTCTGACTGCTTTATTCTGGTTCAATTCTTCATCTCGTGGACTCAAATAAACTACTACAACTTAAGATATTCCTTCTGTTCTCCTGTTTTTTCCATGTTTCAATAAATCTTTGAATTTGTCCCTGTGCAACAACATATGGGTGCGGCTAGGAAGCGATACGGTACTCCACTCTTTGTTAGTGAGTCAATTGCAGGATGGATGCTTTATGTGTGCCGCTTACCCCCCCCCCCACCCCCTCGCACCAAATCCTGTGATCTTTGCTCATTATTTGAGAACACCCAGGACAAAATATATTACCTTGTCCCTACTATTCCTCATTCTCAGTGCACATCGCTGCTTCAGCACATCACGAAACGGCGATCGCATCGGAGATTTCTAAACATATTTTTATGTGCGAAAATAAACTGGGGTTTTATAGTTTGTCAAACTAAATATGATGATTACTTATAGTAAAAATCTTTTAACCTAACCCTCTGTTTGATTAGTTTGTTAAGAATTTATAACAAGACAAGAAGACGACCTGTCTTTTTAAAGAAACTATTGTATCAAATAAATGTTAAGTGCTACTGTAAAAATATCCCTTAAAATACTAAAAGCATATCTTTGGCACTTTATTAAAAAATGTTGATTCACAATTAAAACCATGAGGATAAAATTTAAGAAATTACTTTGAAGAAAGATTTAAATAGACTCGCAGCCTGGGAGATTAAACTTATCATAGAAAATCAACTTACTTTGCCAACCTCCTCCTGTATCTTTGCAACCTTGGGAGACCTAAAAATCAAATTGATCACAAGTTTTTCATTAAATTCTTCAACATTTGTCTAGTTTTAGATGTATACAATAATGAAAATCCTTAACAATTATTTCTCGAGTCCTATGCAAAGGGGATTGAGGTATTGCAGGGGATGAAGCTGAAAGACATGTAATGCCTTGAGAGGATAAAAAGAGAATATTGAGGGGGTTAAACAATAAATACACCTTGGCAACGGCTTGGAATTAGTAGACTTTTCAGCCATTTTTTCTAAAATCAAACAAATTATGAGCAACATTAAAATAATATTTTATCAATAAAGGTAAAATCTAAACATGTTAGAGTTACTAAATAATCACAAACCATTGAACATCACAATGATGTTAACAAAGAAGAGAAATAACATTTGACCATTTATTTCAAGTTTTGAAAGATTACTTGTAATTGCAATTATATAAGTATAGTTTTATTAAATCTTACTCCACTTATTGTATAAAGAAGGTCGATAAAGTTACTTTATTGTTGTAGGGCGACTCAATTTTGAAATTTTAATTGTAGAGCGAAAAGGTTACTTTTTTCGTAGGCTGACAAAGTTCCTTTATTTCCCTACAGCAGAAAATATTAAGAGTGATAATTTCCCTCAAATTGAATAAAAATAATTTTCTAAAGTTATGGAAATCAATTTTTTTAGAGTTAAGATTTAATTCAATATTCAGGATTTCAAATAGAAATTAGATTGCAAGGACTCAGCATTGATGAGCTTTGAGAAAAGATCAGACAAAACTTATAATGATATTGTACAACCTTTTAAGAACTTAGGTCAATATTTGGAAAATACAATTGAAAAGCTTCTGAAGTCTTTGATTGAACTGAATTTTGAAGGGTTTCAAGAATATAGAACGTCTATGGTAGTTTGCTCCAGTCCACATTGTGAGAAGAAATACTCTTAGCTCTCTTAGCAATATCTCTAAAATAATTGAATAAAAATAAAATAAGAAACTTAATTTATTTAAATGTTCCTACTTGATGTCACAGATGCTGGCCTGACCAATTCTTGATCCACTTAACAAACAAATTGCAAATTTACATTATGTAAAATAAAACATTTTCCCCCTTTTGTTTAAAAACAAAAAAATTATGAAAAACAAGATTTTCCCCCCCGAATTTATTAACTTTTGGTTTTTGATGGAAAAAAATGTAAACAAATTTAATAATTAAAACCTGAGATAGAGTCGCACTGGAACTGGACTTCGGGGCAAAACCTAAAAACAATTGAAATATTTTGTTATTATTACTAACATTAGGTGGAAAAAATAATCAAAACAGCCAAGAGCTATTTTCCGCCTAATTGCTTTATACTTGTACTGTTAATATAATCATCAATTTTGTGATTGTAAACTCTATCTGTAAACAGATACATTTATTTTAGCAATAAACTTTATCTTATCTTATCTTAAGGAACAATTGAAAAAGGGAAGAATTATCGGAAGAAAACCTTTGGGAAAGGCAATTCAATAAATTTTTTTGATGGGACCATTATCGCAGATTTAACTAAACCTCCATTTAAAAGAGAGGCATGACTAATTAAGAAAACAACAGTAGATCTTGAAAAGTGTTCAAGGTACTATTGTGAATCAGACATGCAACCTTATAATGCAGGCATGGTCACTTGTAATTTACACTTTGGTGTCCCTTTAAGGCTGCAATTTGACCTCGTGTTTTTTTACTGTCTTCAAGAGGAAAAAACGTGGAAAAGAACCAGGTTTGCAGCTAGAACAAGTAAGAGGGCCAAGCAGGTCCAGAGAAAATTTTGTTCTTAAAAATTCCTAGAATGTGTCTCTCCATTAAATTGCCTTTAATAGTTTGTATTACTTGATTTATTTCTGTTATCACAAACAAGGGTAATAAAAATTCAAAATAAAAGATAAATATAGATCATTTATTTAAAGTGAATTTAACATAAAAAATTATGTTTTTGTTAAATTTTCACTAATATCGTCGGTACTAAAAATAATCTACAAAATTTAAAAACGTTAAAATACAATGAAAATCTAAAAAAGTTTTAATGACAGAGAAAAAAAAAGATTGAAGTGGAAAAACGTATTTTACCTAAAACTTGTACTTTTCTGTAAATTTCTTAGGGTTAAAATATCCAACAGATTATTATCAGTTTAAAATTTACTAATGGGTTAACAGATATCCATTAATCTTCCAATTTGACCAGCGCGAGCTTATATACTGTGTACAATGTTCCTGAGAACTTTTGTAATAAAGACATAACATTGAGGAGTACACAACTTGTTTAGTTTTCTTGTGGAACTTTCATGTCAAGACAATTGAAATATTTTGTTCCTCCAATCCTAGATTTTGGGGTCTAAATAAATCCTATTAGTTTAACCTAAATTGTGTCTGTCTACCTGTAATGTTCTGTATCCCTGATAACTCCTAAAATCGTGGGACTGATCTAAAAATAAAAAATGTCGATCTATCTTTTACTGAATATGTTTCGTAATTCATACCAGAGCCTGCAAAGTCAAGAGCAGATACATCCACCTTTGTCATGTCAATTTCTCTGGAAGTTAAAAGTTTTTTAATATTAAGTTCTAAATTTTCTCCCCCCCCCCCCAAGTTGAGAAATTTTGAATAAAAACTAGGTGGAGCCTGTTCAACTTTTTCTGCTTGACAATTGGAAACTGGGTCTAACTAGTTCAACTACAGGGTGTCCCAATAAACATGGAACTAAGTAACGACTTCTTTATCGTCTTTGTTCCTTCAGAATTGACGGAGATATTAAGAAATTTGTCCAGACTCCAATTTATCAAATAACACCAATATTGTTCAAATGTTTATTAAGTCAGTCAATTTTAAAGATATAAAGAAGGAGACCCCATTTCGGAAAACTTATAAGACGTACACCTTTATTAACCTTAATAATTTAATTTAATTAAATTTTACAATATTTTTAAATACTTATATGATATCAGATGAAAATATTTTGAGATTTCTATATTTCTTGTTCTTCATTTTCTTCTTGCTAGTAGATCTTTTATACATCTTTCAATCATAAATATCAGCTAATTTTTATAAAAAAGATGCCCTTGTAATTAGCCACTTCACAAGAAAGAACTATTTTAAAAAGATCTTGCTTTTTTCCGAACCCTGTATCCATTTGAACTAGACGACTGGCTTTCTTTTTTCGGGGCTTCTATAATGAATTCTTGGGGCAGGGGGGGGGGGGAGGCAAGTGATCGAGTCAATACCCTCTCCTATCCCATGACATAAGACAAACAACCTTTTAATTAATAGACTTTATGTCATTTATCCACTATTCAAAATCAAAGACAATTTCCAAGTCGTCTTTTAACTCCCATGATTATTGGGACACCCTGTATATCTCGCTAGCCATTAACTCGAAGCTTTGAATTATAAAGGGAATTAAGATATAAATGACAACAAATTTAATACTGAATATGAAATTACAGTTTACCCCTGTGTGGGAAGATCGATCTCCCCCATAGAGCGAAGGCTAAGACTGGGTGTCAGATATCTGTTTAACGCTCATTTGTAAAAGTTAAATGCTAATAGTAATAATAATAATGATAATAACAGGATCAGAGGATGAATTAAAAGAATTTGAGCCGCGGCTTAAATTTAAGCCGTGGCTCATATATGGTTAGTTTCACTAAAAATTATATTCAATTTTTCAAAAATTAAGCCAGCGCTCAATTGAAACCGGTTTTTGAAGGATTTGAGACGTGGCTTAAATTCATTAAATTCGGACACAGAAGTCAGAACTCTTGAGTTTTGAATCTCGTGATCATGCTTTGATCTCCATCTTATACAGACCAACAGACTTATTTGATTTATCTCTGATATCCCCTAGTGGTCATACCCGGCAGGAGAATTAAACTAAAGGGATTAAGAATCAAGATTAAAGGTGCCCACATTGGATAACGAAATCAAGTCCTCAAGATAAAGGATATTCATTTCAAGTTTCCCACTTGTGATAATCATCATTTTTTCATAGGAAGTGGTGCTAGTTGCCTCAAAGATAATTAATGAGAGAAGAGACAAAAACTATGTTTTTTTTAAATGGGAATTTATAAAATGCAATAAAAAATCAATTCAAAACGTATATATAATTTTTCATTATAATTTCTAAGAAAATGTGCATTCTACTTTATTTTCAATAGTTCCTGCTTGCTGAGGTGTAGTTTGGCTGGCTTACATCTTGTGTATTCCTGGTATTAGGTTCCTTTCTAAAAATCAGTAATCAGTTGGATAAAGAGGTTAAGAAATATACACATACGTTTTGAAAGAAGTATAATTAAGTTTAAAACGGCTTATTTACCTATTTCAAAACGCACTTAAAGGGACTGTAAAGGAAAAATGAAAGGGGGTATAGGCAAAAGCTAATCACTATAGCTCTTGATCGCAACCCATGAAAGTTTTATCTGATGTTCCTGTCTCGAGAAATTGATATAAAACTGTGTTAAAATTATACGAAAGTTTCATATATATGTAAAATTTAGAAAATCTTAAACTTAAATCACATGACCAGAACTATCACCAATGGCAGAGCAGTATACTGGTCA
>NW_019398024.1:0-32723 GCF_000591075.1 Eurytemora carolleeae
TTTTTTATGTTAATACTCAATTCCCTTATTTCCCTCTTTATTCTTCCATCACTTCTTTGTTACCCTTTATCATTTCCTTTTTATTTTAAAGGGATATGTTTTTTTAAGTATTCCCTTACTCAGCTAAAATTTTTCCCACCCCAGTATATTTGGTATGGTTCGCTGAATTAGGAAATATGTGATTTTTGTGTTTAACGTATAAAATAGAATAAAGCTTGTATTCAACTGTACCAAATTATTTGTTCAAAATATACGACATGATATTGAAAATCTACCTATATAGCTTGAGATGTGTGGTTGCCACGTGCTGTTTAGCCAGAAAGGTTCCTCTAAACCGCTTATAGCAGATCTTACACTGAAGATGCCGTCGATTAATGTGCTCCATGATTTTTCTGTCAACTTCCTCTGGAATATTTTCCAACTCCCTAGTATGCTTCATGACAGATATCTGATCCCAGTCCAGCCCGGGTCCAATCTTAGTTTTAAGCATCGGGCACACCTGGTCAGTACCAACTAGTCTACAGATATCTTCTTTGACAAGGTTTAGTTTCTTTATATCTACACTAACAGATTTCACAGGAGTCACGCTATTTTCCATCTTTCCATCTGGGAGGACGGAGGGTTCAGGATTCAGGGGAACAGCTGAGTGTCCTAGTTTATCAACCACATGCCATACTCCTTTGGGACCTGTAAAAGCATTACTAAATACAGCATCTCGTTTGCTATCGACAAACTCGATAGTTTTCTTGTGAGACTGTGTCATATGTCTCTTTGCACTTTTCCATGACGTAAAGTGAGCTTTGCAGAACATACATGGTAATCTTTGAATCAGATTTTCTGAAGAATCGTCGTTCTTCGGGACTGTCTGAGTCAATGGTTTCTGGTTTGGTTCTACTTTCTCTCCTTCTTCTTCATCGAACCTGATCACAATATGATTATCAACAAGTTTCTGTTGGTTTATTTTCCCGTTCATATCCTTTACTGACTCCTGGCCCTCAGACACCTTCCAGGTTTGGTAGAGAGCATTCTTGGTATTATATATGGGTTCCAGTAGTACTCTTCTCTCCTTTGGTTCTTCTGTCACATTCAACTTATTCGTTCTGTAATAGATATTGAAAATTAAATGGAATAGCCAACTTAATTTTCGGTCAATTTGAAGAAATTCATAAACGATCACATTATCATTATCATTATCATTAACTTTAAGATGGTACCAGACTATTTTTGTCGCTTAATTGAAAAACTGCAAAATCATTACTCATTCAAAGCTGAAAACTTTAGAATGGTGGATATCGGGATTAAGGCTTAATCCACTCTTTTTCTTAATCTCCAGATTAAATATGGCTTGTTCTCCTCTCATTTTTAATCTTCAGATTAATTAAGAGAGCAAGATTAAGGATATCTCATTCTAAAGTTTTCAGCACAGATTATTTTTGGGTACAGTTTAAATTTAATAAATGAAACTCAGTTAGAATTAGATTTACATTACACTTTGGGAGTTTATTGATAATACTAATAATAATTACATTGAACCTGTAATCTTATGAATGAGACTTATGCTCCCTTCTATTTCAGAACCAATAAAACTAGCTCAGTTTCGAGCTGAATGCGAGTTTAGGGGAATGTTAACATGTTCAAAATGATTTTAATTTCTTGGGAAGAAAAGATAATAAGAATAATTAAAATAAAAGATTTCTGTATTACCTGTACCCAATTTATAAAAATTCATAAAAATAATAATTTGTAAAAAAATTAAAAACCCAAGGAAAATTTAAGAAGTAAAAAAACCTGTAAACAGAGTTAGGATCTTGTGAAGCTATGGCGGTGAGATAAGTTGCAACAGATTTAAGATCACGAGATTTCTCGGGCTTCAATTTGTTCACAAGAGGAGCGAAGAGGATGTCATTGATAATCCCTTTAATAACAAAATATTTATGCTGTTAGGATTCATTTCATTCTGATCCGGATCCTATCCGGATCTAGCGCATAGGTATTTCTGAATAATTTACTTTTTCATTTTCAAAACCAATTTTCCAAAAATTTTCTTGGTTTGAATTTTTTAAATTAATTTGATTAAAATTAAAAAATTAAATAAGCACAGTTATTATGGAAATTATAAAATTAAAGAAAAAAATTGTTATTACGGCACATGTTTAAAGGGACTTTAGACTTCTCCCAGTAATGTGTCCGATTACCAACAGTACCATAAAAAGCTTCGGAAGTATGTGATCTTGTATGAATGAGATATCTATGTTCTTAACTTTGAAAATTTATCATTTTCTTTTGTGGTTTCTCTGCAAAAGTGACTTCTTCTGCAACGCAATGGAGGGAATTTTCAGAATTCAAAAATTTTTCAAGCAAGGAAATTCTTATCATTTGGGATAAATATTGAAAGGTACTGTTGCGAATCAGGCATAGAAGGCCGTTTGAAGTTACGTCTCTAGTTGAAGATTAGAGGTAAGGCCCTAACAATAACCTGAGGTTCTGATGAGATCCATACTAGGTGAATAATTATCCATATTCCAGTTCTCAGGGTCGGAGGAGCATTGCGTATCCTCCGCCTTGATCACCACGGTGGTCTGATTCTCCTTGTCCTGTCCGGAGAACTTGTGGTTCACATTGCTGGACAGTTCCTTGCAAAAGGAACGCTTGTGTGCGACTGTAAGACAAAGAAAAATTATTTCATGATTTTTAAAAATACAAGAAAACTTCAAACAAAAATAATTTTATTGAACACATGGATGAAAAAATGCAAGACTTAAAATTCTGGATATTTTTCTTTAAGGTTTCCTAGATTAGCTATACTCCTAAACATCCCAAGGCAGACTTTGCACTCGTAAATAAGGTTGGCCTCGTTCAGCAGAACACGTTTAACCTCCAAGGAACCAGTCTCGAGGCTGTGTACTGCCTGTTTCATGCCTGTTATTGTTGTCAGGATTGGAGGCTTAAGAACTGAAAGATCTGGACCTAAATCATACGAAGAAATTATAGTTTGACGAGAAAGGTGAAAAAACTGTGCCGCCAATTGAAGTGGTAAAATCTCTGTATAAAAACAGTGTAAAGATATACAAGCGAAGCCACTGTCTTCAAAAACGCTTTTTTGGACCATTATGACTAAAATGAAGTATTTTGATTATATAACGGTCTAAAATACCTTTCTTACACCTTTTACTAACAGGACTATAAACAGTTGTATAATGTACTAGAATACCTTTTCATTCCTATTCCTAAGAGGACTAAGCATCAGAGTTATCTATTGGTCTAGATTACCTTTATAATTCATATTACTAACAGGAATATGTTTAGCTATGTAAAGGTTTAAATTACCTATATTAATCCTTTAATAACAGGGCAATGTATAGTTATAGAACAGTCTAAAATAACTTATTTATCCTTTTACTAACAGTACTATGCATAAGTTATAGAATGGTCTAAAATATCTTTATAAATCCTATTACTAACAGAACTATGCATAGTTATAGAACAGTCTAAAATAACTTTATTAATTCTATTACTAACAGGACTATGCATAGTTATATAACGGTCTAAAATAACTTTATTAATCCTTTTACTAACAGGACTATACAGTATGCATAGTTATAGAAAGGTCTAAAACAACTTATTTATCCTATTACTAACAGTACTATGCATAGTTATAAAACGGTCTAAAATAACTTATTTATCCTTTTACTAACAGTACTATGCATAGTTGTAGAACTTTATTGACAAATTAGAAAAGTATATGGGCATACTGGCATAGCGTTTCTGCTTGCCACTTTGATCCGGATCCAAAGAGCTTTTATGTTACAGATCCTGATCGAAGGAACAATTATGTTAAGAAACCGGATTCTAAACTCTGTAAACAAACTTTTTGAAGTGATTCAATTTGTATCCAAACTTGGGGGGTTTATCTTATTACGTTAATCTTTGCTTCGATAAACTAGATTTTCAAAAGTCAGGGTGTAGTTTAAAGCAACCCGTTCACAAAAGTGTTCCATGAACGAATCATCACAACAGTAACTTTAAATCCTTATGATAAATCTTTTATTCTTAGATTGACAAACGCAGATATCTTCATCATCGGTACTTAGATAAAGAACAGAGTACAGTTGTGATTCTTAAATAAGCCTCATTAAGGGATTTTCTTGAAAAATCATAGGAAACAGGATGATTCTTTACAATAGCAGTAGATTGAAACCGTTTTAATAAAAAAATAATATTAACGCGTTTCCCAACAGATCAAAAAATCCAAAGTGTTCATTTTTCGCGAACTCTCCTTTAAAACAAGGTGAACATTAAACAGTGCACAACCCCTTTAAATCTGGTAAATCTTGTTTATATGAACTTATTTCTCCTGCCTAGAATATTGCTCATGTGATTCAACAATCTCGGCGGACCCATTTTATCTGAAATATTTACGAGCACATCATAACTTTATTATCATAAATATTTATAAAAATATATTAAAGACTATTTAATAACTGAAACGAAACAAACTAAATAATTTTCTGTTCGTAACATAAAAATGTTGAGATACAATTTTAGGATTGGTAAAAAACAAATAAAACTATACACTAGGGGGGACAAGGGGTCTCCATCATACAATTATATTTTCAGAAGATCGTTTTATATCATTTACATCTGTGTCAATGTTCGCATAATAAGAAAAATTATATATTTGTCTATATCTGAACCAAGAGGTAACAATGACTATTTGTCGTTCTTTGCCCCATATATAAAACTGTTTATGTAAATAATATCTGAAGTTGAATTAAACATGCTTTTTATGCACAAAATATTTTTTTCAATAATGGTTTAGAAAACTTAATAAATTATCATAAAATATAAATGGGGTTCGTACTTTTTGGAAGAAAACAATTTAGATGAGAGTTATTGAAATTAAATAACCAATGGTCAGACTACAGAAGATAGCAATTAGTGGTTTCTGAGTGCATTAACAATACAGTAGTTCCGACCTCAAACTGAAGTTCAGTTGGGCGAACATCAACTTTATTTTGACAACATAATCTTAATGACCCTCAAATAAGTTTCTTACACTTAAAGAGACACAAGGGACTGTAAGCGTAATTTCAAGCGACCCTTCTAATAAAGATGGCAATGCCCAATTCACAACTGTACCTTTAAAAGCGCTGTCTGATAAAATGTTAATTAGATACCCAAGTTTTTTGTTTCTTTAAACTGTTTATTTTCATTTGCGGTGTCTCTGCGCGAAAGTGACTTGCGAATTTCTTGCTCATTAGAAAAAATGAAGAAATTCACAGAAATAAACAATTTTTGAGTCAGAAATACGACCCTATGTTTGATTAGATTAAGGTTTCAAGGGTATCGTAGTAAATCGGCCATCCTTGCATGGAGACTGGAGAGTTACTTGAAATTACGCTAACAGTCCCTTTAACAGTTCTATTAAACATACAGAGCATACTAAAGTAATCTTCTAAAGTTATCAGCACCAGGAAGACAAAAATCTGCATTTAAAATTAATAATAAAGTAGAATTTTATGAGTAAATCTGAGTATTAAATATTAGTAATAAGTAAAAATATTTCTCTGAAAAAAATACAAAAATTGCATGAAAAAAACTAAATAATTAATCATTGATCTAATTCACTTTGAACTGAATAAAGAGATTGTTATCATCTCATTTCACTGGAAGCTCTTTTACTGCGAGAGGAGTCGGAGACTCATAACCTTAAAAACGTAGTATTTTTTATTTTTCCTAAATCTGGTCACAACATAAATTTTTAGCTTTTTAAGATTTTTGACTCATACTCAAAGAAGTGGTTGTAACACACAAAAAAGCATGAGATATAGAAAGAAAAAATTTACACCAGGAAATAGCTGAAAATTTTAGCGTTTCGATGACACCTTGATTGTGAAATTTAAACAAAAATTTTTCCCTCAGTACCAAATACCCATACTGCAAAGTTTTTGCGGGACAGTACTTCTGGAACATATTCTTAATGAACACTTCTCGAACGTATTCTCGAAAAGATGAAAGGATGAATTTTGATTGTCAATTGAAACAACAATCAACCAAATATAATTCGGAATGAAAGTTTAACTTCATTTTGGCGATATTTATTTTAGAAGAACTTTCATGCAAAAATTAGCAAAAGATGAGTCAAAATCGAAAAAAATAACGTTTTCCTGGTAAAACCATGACAATCAGTACAATTTAAGACATTATCCATATATTCCGCATAATCCATACAATCTTTTGGTAAAGATAAAAAAAATCCGTACAATCCGTACATTTTGACCACCCTGAAATATGACTTAATTACTATTTTCTTGTTTTCGACTTAAAGAAAGTCACTCATTCTTAATTTATCCTCTCAAAAAAACTGTATTTATGTAACTTCTCATGAGAATTACAATACATATATCATTTAAGGTTACACAAACCTAAGAAGAATAACGATAAATATAATAAGGATTATATCGGACTAATAGGACTTTTGCAGACTATAAGAGCGAAACAGGGATAAACCCCTTACTGGCAAACAAGGACAAAGGGATTTTGATCATAAAGACTTTTACAGAAGAAATATAGTCCAGTACTGCCAGGAACTACTTACTACTTAGGACTGCACAGACCTACGATTATGGGACTTAGTGGACATATATGACTACTGGATGTATTACAAAAAACTGCTGTAGACTGTAAAAGGAATCTGTGATCATAATACATAGTGAATATGACTAAGCCAGGGACTAACAGACACTGAAATAAGAATAATTAAAATAAAAGATTTCTGTATTACCTGTACCCAATTTATAAAAATTCATAAAAATAATAATTTGTAAAAAAATTAAAAACCCAAGGAAAATTTAAGAAGTAAAAAAACCTGTAAACAGAGTTAGGATCTTGTGAAGCTATGGCGGTGAGATAAGTTGCAACAGATTTAAGATCACGAGATTTCTCGGGCTTCAATTTGTTCACAAGAGGAGCGAAGAGGATGTCATTGATAATCCCTTTAATAACAAAATATTTATGCTGTTAGGATTCATTTCATTCTGATCCGGATCCTATCCGGATCTAGCGCATAGGTATTTCTGAATAATTTACTTTTTCATTTTCAAAACCAATTTTCCAAAAATTTTCTTGGTTCGAATTTTTTAAATTAATTTGATTAAAATTAAAAAATTAAATAAGCACAGTTATTATGGAAATTATAAAATTAAAGAAAAAAATTGTTATTACGGCACATGTTTAAAGGGACTTTAGACTTCTCCCAGTAATGTGTCCGATTACCAACAGTACCATAAAAAGCTTCGGAAGTATGTGATCTTGTATGAATGAGATATCTATGTTCTTAACTTTGAAAATTTATCATTTTCTTTTGTGGTTTCTCTACACAAATAACACAACGGAGGGAATTATCAGAATTCAACACTTTTCAAGCATTTATCATTTGGGATAAATATTGAAAGGTACTGTTGCGAATCAGGCATAGAAGGCCGTTTGAAGTTACGTCTCTAGTTGAAGATTAGAGGTAAGGCCCTAACAATAACCTGAGGTTCTGATGAGATCCATACTAGGTGAATAATTATCCATATTCCAGTTCTCAGGGTCGGAGGAGCATTGTGTATCCTCCGCCTTGATCACCACAGTGGTCTGATTTTCCTTGTCCTGTCCGGAGAACTTGTGGTTCACATTGCTGGACAGTTCCTTGCAAAAGGAACGCTTGTGTGCGACTGTAAGGCAAAGAAAAAGTATTTCATGATTTTTAAAAATACAAGAAAACTTTAAACAAAAATAACTTTATTGAACACATCGATGAAAAAATGCAAGACTTAAAATTCTGGATATTTTTCTTTAAGGTTTCCTAGATTAGCTATACTCCTAAACATCCCAAGGCAGACTTTGCACTCGTAAATAAGGTTGGCCTCGTTCAGCAGAACACGTTTAACCTCCAAGGAACCAGTCTCGAGGCTGTGTACTGCCTGTTTCATGCCTGTTATTGTTGTCAGGATTGGAGGCTTAAGAACTGAAAGATCTGGACCTAAATCATACGAAGAAATTATAGTTTGACGAGAAAGGTGGAAAAACTGTGCCACCAATTGAAGTGGTAAAATCTCTATATAAAAACAGTGTAAAGATATACAAGCGAAGCCAATGTCTTCAAAAACGCTTTTTGGACCATTATGACTAAAATGAAGTATTTTGGTTATATAACAGTCTAAAATACCTTTCTTACTCCTTTTACTAACAGGACTATAAACAGTTGTATAATGTACTAGAATACCTTTTCATTCCTATTCCTAAGAGGACTAAGCATCAGAGTTATCTATTGGTCTAGATTACCTTTATAATTCATATTACTAACAGGAATATGTTTAGCTATGTAAAGGTTTAAATTACCTATATTAATCCTATTAATGACAGGGCAATGTATAGTTATAGAACGGTCTAAAATAACTTATTTATCCTTTTACTAACAGGACTATGCATAAGTTATAGAATGGTCTAAAATATCTTTATAAATCCTATTACTAACAGGACTATGCATTGTTATAGAACAGTCTAAAATTACTTTATTAATCCTATTACTAACAGGGCATTGCATAGTTATAGAACGGTCTAAAATAACTTAATTAATCCTATTACTAACAGGACTATGCAATATGCATAGTTATAGAACGGTCTTAAATAACTTAATAAATCCTACAACTAACAGGACTATGAAGGACTATCCAGGACCAGCGTAAATTAAGGTGTATTCAAACCAGGAGCTGCACAACGTTCGCTTAGAGAGGAGTAATCCAGGAAGGATAACAAGAGGCAGAATGAAGAATAGCAAACGTCGATATGTAAACTGGTATCAATTAAGATGGAGAAAGGATCAACAAAGACATCAAGAGGATGAGTCTATACAAACAATGAAGATAGCCTCCTGGAATGTAAACAGCCTCCAATGCTATGTGAAGAAACAAACCGTGACAGACATATTGGAGACCCAGGATCTAAGTATCATAGGATTGGTGGAGACTCGTATAAGAGAATATAATTATGAGGACTTATCTATGTTCCACAGATATAGAACTATAACAGTGGAGAGGGGATATGGGGAGAGAGCTGGCGGAGGAATTCTGTTACTTGTAAAGGATGGGATTAGACATTCTGCCTGGAACCCTATATACCCAGAGACACCAGGAACAGAGAAAGAAAAAGCTTGGATCTGATTACACTTAGGAGAGATCCAGATAACAATAGGATTTGTATACATGGCAGCGCAGGTTCCAGGAAGTGAAGGATACAGAACCTGGAATAGCAATATGTATCTAAGCTTGAAAAAGGACCTGGAGAAACTCAAGGTAGACGGGAATGAAGCATATATCTTTGGAGATTTCAATGGCATGTTGGGTGCGGGGAGGATGGTATTGCTGGAAACCTGCCAAATGTGAATTTTAATGGCCGACTTCTCCAAGATTTTGTTGCTATAAACTGCATGAAGATGGCGAACGCAGACCCAAATCTTACAACAGGACTGTTCACAAGGACAGCAGGAGGATACTCAACAATACTGGACTATGTGTTATCCACAGGGGGAATATCCAGTAGGATATGCAGTCTGAAGATTGACAAGGAGGGGGATATTTTCACAGGAAGCGACCATGCAGGGCTAGTACTCGAGATAGAAGCAGTAGAGGCTGAACCAGATGAAGGGGTTTAGGATGGGGATGAAATCCATATTCCGAAAAATACAATTTTCACAGAATTCAAGGCATGCCTAAATGAATTATTGAATCAACAGTCAGATTATGGGGAGTTATCCTTAAATGATAAATGTCTTAGGCTACAGGAGGTAATTAGAAAGGCAGGACTGAAGATTTTTGGTAACCCTAGACGAAGGGAGAAAAAGAGGAAAAAAGTCAAGATCAGCAAGTCCCTCAGAAAACTTAAGGACAGACAAAAGTGGTTGGAAAAGTCGGCCAAGAAATTAACGATATCTAAAGCGTCTTGGAGATTGGCTGGCGCAATCTGGAACGTGGAGGAGAAACAAAAACTGAGTGAGAAATTAATACATTAGCATGACGTGTCCGACAAATGCAGGGTTAAGAGTCTAGAGGATAAAATGAAGAGGCTGAATGAGTTAAGGATGAACACTTTACTAAAATCTAAACAGTTCTGGGCCTTGGTGAAGAAGGTAATGAAGCAAATGTCGTCTTTGAGTGCAGTGGAGGATGCGGATGGACAATTAGTGACAAACAGGAAGCTGATAGAAGAAGTGGTTTTACTTGAACTTGGAAAAATATATAGGTGACAAAAATCCAGGATCTTTGACTTCAAAGGAGAGCAGCTGGTCAAAACAGCTTATGCAATGCATCATGAGGACCACGGAGAGTGGATTAGAAAAGATCATGAAGGCCCAAAGTTTGAATCGGAAGTGTGTGCTCCAGTATCAGAAAGGTTTATTCAAAATCTGGTAAATAGCCACAAGGATAAGAGAGCTTCAGGTGTAGATGAGATACCAAGCAGGTTATATAAAAATTCATCAGAACTATTTAATAAGAGGCTAACTGAGTTGGTTAATGAGTCCCTGGAGTCAGGAGAGACGCCTGAGTGCCTGAGTACTGGAAAAATGTCACTTATAGACAAGAAAGAAGCATTACTTAGAATCTTGAATAAGCAACAAATAACAGTCTCCAGTAATCACCAAGACACTCAACAATAGAATGTTGAAGATTTGTGAGAGAGAAAACCTGTTTGGAGATACTCAATACGGATTCAGACCAGGGAGTTCAACCACGGATTGTATATTCCTTTTGTTGGCTGCAGTAAGGAAAGCTAAGAAACAGAAATACAGGATATCAGTAGCATTCTGTGACCTCCAGAAGGCATATTACTTAATAAATTGTGAGATACTCTTTAAGAAACTAGAGTGCAGCGATTTGGAGGCAAAGTGTTACAGATGGTGCAGTCAATGTATGATAATGATAACGTTGTAATTAACTTAAGCCAAGGTTTGTCTGCCCCGCTCTGGTTTACAGGTGGAGTCAAGCAAAGATGTGCCCTATCACCATTGTTATTTGCATTATATATTGCTGGACTAGGGATCTGGTTGCAAGAGACAAAATTAGGGATCGAAATTGGTGGAGTGCATTTGACTGGACTATTCTTTGCAGATGATTTGATACTGGTGTCCAAAACTCCAATCAGAGGAATGTGCTACTTACTAGGGCAACTAAACCAGTTCTGAACAAGTATGAAAATGGTTCTGTCAGTAAGTAAATCTTTTGTCCTCACCACAGGGGATCACAGTAAGAAATGGAGAATTGGGGACTTGAGGATACACTGGAAGAATCCTTAGTTGCTAAGTAAGTTGCTGATTAAGGAGTCAACATTCAACTGCGAGGCAGGTGTATTTTAAACAGGGAAAAAGATGTAGTGTCATCGGCGCGCAGGTATCCCCATTCAATCATGAGCCTAACTAGAGCAGGGTTGGACAGGTCAAGAGTTGCAAGATTCCTATGAGAAACATGTGGAATCCCAGCTATCCTGTATTGTTCGAAGGTTATGAGCTACAGCAAAAGAACAACAGAGGCTCTGGAAAAGATCCAGGTGTAAATTGGAAACTTCATACTGCAGGTTCCCAGGTCAACCTCTGAAGTATCCACATGAACTGAGGCAGGACTCATGCCCATGAAGTATAGAATCTGGTTGAGAAAGGCCAGATATTATTAGAGGGCGATATTCAAGAAACAAGATCCTATTCTTACTGAATGTCTCAAGGAGAACCCAGAGGAGGATGAGTGGGCCAGGGACATCAAGGAAATTGAAGAGGCTATTGAGGCCAACATCCCAGATCTAAATCTTAAGCAGTTGCGTGAGAAAGTTAACGATGTGGCCATTGGAGATGTTATAGATGCCAAGCGTGAACAGTGAACACAGTTCACTCCAATCATGAATGGTTCAAACTGCAGGATCATGTAACTGACTCTAGACGGAGTAAAATCATAAACATGGTCACTTGGTCAGGTCTGGCAATCTTCAACTAGGAAATTGTATGAAAAATAAGTATGGAAACCAGTGGAAGTTGTGTTCAGTATGTAGTGCAAATGGCCCAGATGTTAGGCTAAATGAAGCACACATGATACTCGAATGCCCAGCAACTAGCGAGGAGAGAAAGAAGGCTGGACTAGTCACCTATATACAGCAGTACCTGGGGAAGGCCAACAAATACATCCTAAGACGATACCTGGGACAGGATTTGTGTGGGAGTCTGAAACTGCTAAACTGGGCTTGTGACATAAATACTATAGTAGAGAGATGGATGATTCGAACCCAACATTTGTGAGGTGAGAAATTATATTAATTTATCAAATATATCAGAGTAATAATAATAATAAGTAATATTTTAAAAAAAAGCGTAAAAGATTAGTTGCCAGACCAATATTTATCCTTTATAAATTTTTATTGGAAATTGCTATGAACGATTTTACACAGAAATAAACTACACTCAACACTGGGCCTGTGGGTTATTGGATGTCAACCTGGGGATTCGGCTTACTCAGGTTCCCAAAAATCCCTACACCTGGTGCGCTTACATCCAGGATTTAAATTAGGACATCCCCTAAGCGATTAACAAACAGACCACCCCAGGCGTGGTTGAACATGTATCGTGAGGGGAAGTACTGATGGGTGCGACTTCCTTGGGGACCAGAACATCCGCAGAAGTGTTTTTTAATAATAATAATAATAGTTATAGAACAGTCTAAAATAACTTTATTAATCCTATTACTAACATGACTATGTACAGTTTAATATCGGTATTACCTTTATTTATCCTATTACTAACAGGACCAAGGATGGTTATATTCCCAGTTTTATTCCCTGACATTTTGACCAATGAAAGTTCTCTAATTAAAACATATATTTATCTGAAAAAAAAACACATTAAACTTGCACCAATTGTATAATCTGCATTGTATCTCAATTTACAGGCGATTTTCAAAATTTTTAAAAAAATTACTTGCTTCTTTTTACTTTATACTTTATGATGGGCTTATGCCCTTTGGACAACGAATCCACTCTAGACAGGTCCTGTTCTGTCATGATCTGGCGACTAAGAACAGGGATCCTATTGTCAAAGAGGTAGCTTCAGTTGTCTTCGCTAATCCTACTGACATATGGACTTTGCAAACAAATGCTACTCTTTCCAAGCTTAACATAGAAATCCATACAGCTTGTTCGTAAAGGGACCCTGCGATAAATGCTCATGGAGCTTCATATCTCAGAGAACCTCAGCCGGAAGGCTGCCTTACCCTCGTTGTTGTGAATGCCAAAACCAGTAAGATGGTTCTCATTGCAGCCCCACGTCAACGATTCTGATGAATTCAAAGCGCTCAGTAGGTTTAGAGCAGGGGATGCTGGCTTGGGAAACCGGAGACCTAATGTTCATGGTAGATCCTATAAAAATTGTCCATGGTGTAAAGAGATGGGTGCTACAGCCGCCCTCAACGAACTACATGTCGGAGTGGTGTGCCCAGAAGTAGCATTTGCCCGATATACTAAAGGCATAACTCAATACATGAAAAATCATGTATCCAACTCACGACCCCATAGGGATGATCTTCAAGGACTATTTAGGGGGTGATGGAGCCAACGCCCGTACAATGGCTGCCAGAGCTTCCAGTCTCTATACCGTTCTAGAGAATTGGATCCAATTAGTGGCTGGGTTGTAAACAAGTAATGTCTTTTCTTGTGTTATCACCATTGAGGCTGTTGGAGGATGCACATCAGAATCACTTTGTGATTCTGCCCGACCCACTGGTAGCATCTTCCCATTGTAAGTATGGGAGCCAGGGGGTGCCGGAGCTCATGGGAGTTAGCCCCGATGGCGGTCTGGGCTCTCCAAGATGGGGGGGTCTTCAGATCCTCTCTTATCTTATCTTACCTTATACTTCTATGTTGACTCCTAGAAATCCAGGTAACATTATAGCAGGAGCTTCATTGTGGTCCTATGTAGCTGTAGCATCTTTGGTTTAAATGATGTTATCCAGTCCATCCTTAAATGATTTTACAGTCCTGCTATCTTTCAATTCAGTTGGCAATCTATTCCAGGGTTCAATAACCCTGTTTGATTAAAAGGAAGGAGAAGCTAACACATCAAAGCCTAATTCCGTCAGAACTTAACCCTCCCAAAGCATTTATGAGCTGGGGTATAGTTCTCTAGAAATAAAATTTGGGGCCTCGTTCTCTATATAAAGGATTTGGGGCCGATGCAGTTCTCTAGAAACAAGATTTGGAGTGTAATTTCTAGAAATATTAATTTGGAGTGTAGTTCTCTTGAAATAGTAATTTTGGTGCAGTTCTCTAGAGCTAGTAATTTGGGTGCAGTTCTCTAGAAACAAGATTTGGAGTGTAGTTCTCTTGAAATAGTAATTGAGGTGCAGTTCTTTACATATAGGATTTGAGGTGCAGTTCTCTAAAAACAAGAATTGAAGTGTAGTTCTCTTGAAATAGTATTTGAGGTGCAGTTCTTTGTATATAGGATTTGGGGTGCAGTTCTCTAGAAACAAGATTTGGAGTGTAGTTCTCTAGAAATAGTAAATTAGATGCAGTTCTCTAGTGTTAATGTTAATGTAACAATGTATGATTTTACCAGATTTATCTTAAAATAGAAGGAAATTTAAGATTATAAAATAGGCGAGGGGGACCAAAAATTGTCGCCCCACTGCAATTTATAACGTCTTCTTCTCTTTTTCATCGTCGCTGTATTTACTCTTTTTGAACCCTTTGTTCAATGTTCGACATTTTAATATTTTACGTAGTTCCGCGGCCAAAGTATATAAATGGTTTAGGTATCGCTTACTAAAGTAAAAGGATGCAGTAACAGGGTATATTTTCAAAATTTACTTTTCAAATTTCTTTTTTTTCACTTTTTAAATTTTATAAATGGGGTTGTGGAATTGTGTTTTATTTCTTTTTTTTACATTTTTTTCTAGATTTTTGAACAGTTAATTTAGGTATCAGAGTACTAAACTGAAAAAGTGAATGTACAGACTACGGCGCCTGCGCACTGACTCAGGACTGACTCTGTCTTGTCTTTAAAGTTTAGTCTAAATAACAATGTTGCAGTGGATGGTTATGTATTGGGTGGTGGGGCTGGCCACCACCCAGCAATCTTTTAACACTAATGGTTGTGAAAACAAATGTAGCAATTTTTATTCTCTTCAGTCTTCTCATTCTGAACAGGTTAACTTAGTTATTATATTTTGGGTTTAGTTTAGTTTTAAAAATATAGGTGAAGGCCGGCTGTTAATGGAGACCCATCTTTTGGTAAATTCCTAATAAACGATATTTGGACCCCCCCTGGCACCTAACCCTTCTATAAATTTTGTACATGGATCTTAAATGTAAGACGTGGAAATAATTGACCATGTGGCCGCAGCGACCGGCCCCCTAGCCTGTCCTAGCCGCGGCGCTCGGCCCCCTAGCCTGTCATCGCCGCAGCGCTTGGCTCAGAAATTTTCTGCTGAAAAATAAGTTGTAAGATACAAAATTGATAGNGGACGGACCCCATCTTTCATATCTGATTTATGTCGTCAAAGTCATGTCATGTTTAGAAACCTAGGCAATCAGTGATAGGAGTGCGTAAGAAGGAATTGAATTGTTTCACACATTAAAAGTATTCAACATGCATTGTCTAAAATCTACTGAAAATTTATTTTAAATTTGAATTCTTCCCAACCACGAAAGAAATTTTCCGTATGCGTAAAATTTGCGAAATCATTTTTCTGAAATATTTTTAATTTTTCGTAATATCAAGAATTTGTAAGCTTTAAAATAATCTCATGTATTATTCAGAATTCGTATCCCTCCCTGTAGTCCATTACTGAGGTCCATACAGTTCCCAAAATACTGAATGTTGGTGATCCCAAAAATATTGTTTTCCTCAAAATATAAAAAATGCACCCGCAGTGATTTTTTGGAAAACCCTACACTCAGTTATGCCCCCCAACTCTTAATGCAAACTCAAATTACACTATGCCATTTTTCAGTATGGGCTCAGATTCCTTTTATTTTTGGCCCCAATCTTTAGAAAATGTCCCAACACTTGTTGGATTTTTAAAATTACAATCACACATTCTTATCTAAATTGCCCCATCAGACTTAAATGGTCGCCTTCTTTTTTAAAATTGTCTCCAAATATTTTTTATTTGCACCTAAATTACTTGTTTTATCCCCAAATGATTGATAAATTTGCAGCCCGTCTAAAAAAATGCCCCTTCATATATTTTGAAGATGCCCCCTTAAAAGAAAATTTGCCTCTTAAATAAGCAAATTTATCCATACACATTACACAACTGCCCCGAACTGAAAAGAATGCCCCAAAATTAAAAAGTTTGTTTTACAGTCCTGCTATCTTTCAATTCAGTTGGCAATCTATTCCAGGGTTCAATAACCCTGTTTTATTTTAAACAGGGAAAAAGATGTAGTGTCATCGGCGCGCAGGTATCCCCATTCAATCATGAGCCTAACTAGAGCAGGGTTGGACAGGTCAAGAGAACATTACACAACTGCCCCGAACTGAAAAGAATGCCAAAAAAAAAAAAAAAATTTGCACCTAAAATATAGAGTAAAGATTTTTCCCACACAAATTTGCTCCAAACTGAAAAGAATGCCCCCAAATATATAATTCGCCCTCAAAAGATCCTGTTGGTAAGGTTATTTTTTCATGTTTGAAAATATTACACATTTTCTGGTATCCTGGTATCATTGTTATTTGGAAACAATCTACCCGTTTCTTAATTTTTTAAACCTGGAAGAAAAAATTAAATCTTCTAGTTTAAATATCAGAGAACGTCTCTTATAAAGTAGATCTTTTAACTTATCACATGAGAATAGTTAAGCTATGAGGCCGCAGTGCAGGTCCATAAATTGTCCAAGAAAATCGAGTTTTTGCCACAAGCTCAAAATTTTTAATCCCCATATGTTTTCAACCTGATGGATTATACCTTTGATTTTTTTTAAAACTTAGATTTAGATTATTTGAACTTATTTCTTATTTTGAAATATGAATGTCTACAACATTGGGTTGGGACTGGATAATCAGGGTTTGTGGCAAAGATTCAGTTCCTTATTAATATACAAAATTTGAATGGCTAAATATATGTTTGGGTATATATTATGAAAATTAAGAGTTGGAGTTGAAGCCGGTTTTCCGAGATTGAACTTCCTCTAAATAAAAACAAATAACCTGAGCTGGGAACTTTAGAATGGTGGATATCAGGATTAATGCTTAATCCTCTGTTTTTGCTAATCTCGAGACTAACATAATCTCGAGATTGTGTTAGTCTTGAGATTAAATATTTAGATCAACAAATTGGATTTTAAGAACGCCAGATTTGTTGGTTTTCTTGACTGAAAGGGCCCTCACTTAATTTCTCACCCATTTATTTATTAATACATTAGTTAAAATTGGTTACGTATTATTAAATATTTTTCTTCACCGATTAATTTATAAAATGGCCGACAACAAATTCTTGATTTGCTAGAAATTGCAGATTTCTCTCATGGGATAGAATTTATTTACAGGGCTTTCATTGGTCAATACAATTTACGAACTATATTCCTGCACTCTCTTTTTGTAGAAAATAATGTAAGGATATCCAAAGAGAGAGAAAAAGAGTGGATTAAGGACTAAGCTTAAAAGTTTCCACAGTGGATATTCGGATTAAGTAGTTGGTATTAAAGGTTATCCATTCTAAAGTTCCCAGCTCTGATGAGGTTTTAAAACTAAATGCCAAATTTTAAAAGATTTTCCAAGATCACGTAAGATTGAAATCTATTTTTTAAATCATAACTGCACCTACTAAAGAGTCTTTTAGTAGAAAAACACGTTTTGAGTTTCAAATATTCAACAGAAAAAAATAGATTTTCTCATACTTAACCGAAATCCACGGTTCACATAAAGGACGATCTAATGGAAAAGTAAAAATTTCTTCGTTTAGATAAACGACTCCTGGAGTGCTTGTGTCCACGGTTGTGAATTCTACAGTCGGCTGGATGATATCGGAGATGAACCAATCAATACTCTTCAGAACTGCAATTACAGTAAGTTTTTGAACAATAGACAAACAAAGAAAGTTTTCTTGGGATCGGGAATGGTATTTTTATCTCTTGACCAAGGTCGTAGAGATTACTATGAACAGGGGGGGTTCCGCTCTCCTGGTAATTTGAAAATCATGGAGGGGGGGGGGGCATGCACCCAACCAACCAAGGCAATCAACCAACCAAGGCACCCCATTCCTTATTGTCTTGTCCCCTAGTCAGAACTAGAGTAATATTTTTATATTTGTTTTTATTCGATGATATATGATTAATATATCTCATTTTGAATTATTAAGGTTGTGATGAGAGATATAACGGTGAAGGTATTCAGGCCTGCCAGGCCGGGTGCGGGTTCAACTTCGACAAGGATACTCAGGAGTTTACAGTTCCTAGCCACAGGTATAGTTAATACACCACACATATATACAGGGGGACCCGTTCAACCCTGGGATATGAAGACGACATTTAAGCAATATTATTTGTATTTGAAGTTGTTTTTTAACTACTAGGTTGAGCGCCCATCTTCTATTTCAAGTGTGAACATTTTTTCTTTATATACACTGTAAAACAAAAACAACAACAAAAATTTCTTAGATAAATTTTACCTGTATAGTTTTAAATGGGACTATGTAGTATGTACACTGCACAATTGCTGTGTTGCGAGGGAGGGGGTGCAGAGGCGCCATGATCCCCGCAAAAATGACCTCCGAACCTCAGGATTTGCAGAATTATCTCCAGGCCCCGCAAAACTGGTCTCCCAGCCTCAGTGACGTCACCAAGCCTACCGCCATTCTGTCTCCACGCCCCGCATTTTGGTCTCCGCTTGTTGTTCTTATTTTTTGTTTAAATTTATTGGCTTTACCAAACAAATATCAAAATATTTCTCTTCATAGTAGACTCTGTCATAGTTTAAAGAATCGTCTAATCAACAAATTTGACATGTTAATTCATTCAATTGTTCTGGAGTTGTTCTTCTGTAAAAGTTTACATTAAGATGGAATGAGTAAAAGACTACCTTTATAGACGACTTGTCTAATATTTTGAAGGCATCATGATTTGAAGATTTTCTTAACTCTCGATTCCTCAGCATTACATTTTATCATAAAAATTCAAATTAATGAGGATCTGTTCTTTAATATACGAGTTTTTGCGCACCCCCCCCCCTCCCCACCTCTGTATATTAATTTTTTTCAGTCAAATAAATGAATTCTCTCGCTAAAAGAAAAACTATTTATAATTAAATTTAACTTATTAAAACAACAAGATATGACACGAAGTTGCCCTAACCTGTTAGTATAGCATGTAATAGATATTTAGATTATTTTAATTCTTTGTTTCAATTTTAAAAAAAATAGTTCTTCAATATTTTCTAAAGCATACGATAAAATCACAAATACAAGGATTTCACTAAAACTACCTTGTTTTGTAAATTGTCGCTGATATTGTTTGATTGGTATATCAGACTCCTCTAAAATAATAGAACATTTTTCTATCTTTATTACAAAACTGCAATAGTTCTTCACAATTTAAGGAATTTGTGAAATTTAGAAAAACAAAATAAAAGCCTTTGATCTCAATTAAAATTCACTTTTTAATACAAAATGTTAATGTATCATTCTGAACTATTTCATCATGTTGAGAATTTTTTAAAAAAAGGTTCTTGGTGGAAATAAAAGCCAAATATTTTTTTTATTGGAGCCAAAATGCGGGGCGTGGAGACAGAATGGCGGGAGGCTTGTTGACGTCACTGAGGCTGGGAGACCAGTTTTGCGGGGCCTGGAGCTAATTCTGCAAATCCTGAGGTTCGGAGGTAATTTTTGCGGGGATCATGGCGCCTCTGCACCCCCTCCCTCGTGTTGCATGCTAAATTTGACTATATCTAATAAAATTTGGCCTAACTGTCGTCTTATTTGGGTCTTGTAGTTATCATATGAGTACAAGATCTATCAATTTTTATTATTATGAATTGAGGATCAATTAAATAAAAACTTAAATTAAAAATGTGATAAGTAAAGAAATATTTTATAAATATAAAATATTAATTTAGTGTTTTAAAAAAGTATTTAATTTTTTTTTTAAAGATTTTTTTGCAGTTAAAGGATCTTTAAGCGTTAATTTTATTTGACCCTTCATGCAAGGATGGCAATGCCCGGATCACAATGGTACCTTGGTTATCTGGTCGATAATATGGAAAATATTGGGATACAAGTGTTTAATTCTGTTAATTCCTTTATGTTTTCTTGTAGTGGGAATGCACAAGCCACTTTCATAGAGAATCCGCGATGGAAACTATCCGTTTTCAAACCTTAAGACATTGATTGCTAATTCATACTTGTTCAGACAAAGTTTTTTAGGGTACCGTAGAGAATCGGGCATTGTCATTTGTGCATGGAGGGTAACTTGAAATTACGCTTTTAGTCCCTTAAACAAAAAATTTAACTTGATATAGAAAGACAAATAAAAAAAGTAAAAGGTAGAAAGAGAAGTGATTAGCAATGGATGAAATAGTATAAGCTCATTGGAGAGTTGAGCAAGATCCCATGAGTATTTATTTCTAGGATTGAAAGCGAGGTCCCGAGCTCACGACCTGGATTTATCTCACTCAGCCTTCCCAAACTCTTCGAACAGATCAATAACGCCATGCCCAGATTAAACAGTATGATAGAGAAAACTTTCTCCAACCCCTTCAACAACGAATTCTCCATGCCCAGGCTCCCCAGCGGAATCTTTGGGAGGAAGGATGACGAGGGGACCGTGGACCCCTTGTTTGACAACTTCTTCAGCTCCATCAACAACCAGATGTCGAACATGATGAGTGTCATGCCGGATATGCCCAGGGTAAAATATTTGAATTAGTTTTTTCTTATCATTGCTGAGGCTAAAACTCCGCCCATTTTAAAGTTTTCAGCTCGAGTTTAACCTTTTATTTTGATACTAATATTTTTTACTATCGATTTAATTAATTCATTCATATGTGAATTACAATTGTTATGTGGAGAAAGTTGAAAGCTTAGAAACAAAAAACTTAAATTCTAAACATTCACTTGTAACCACATGCCTATTACCTACCCTTAACTTCAGTAGAAATGCACTTTCAGACACTAAAATAAATCCTTCCCCTGCAAGTGCACACTCACAGTGCACACAGACATACATCTTTTTTATTTTTTACATACATGCACTAAGAAAATCAATGACACCCAAGCTGCACATAATTAGATAAATAAGCACTGTAATAAAAATCTTGCACTTTATTGTGTATTGCCTTGCGCAGATAAACATTGTAAGCATGATAGCTTTTCGTATAATAAATACATACAATTACAACCACTGAATTAAACTCAGAATTCACGTCCAATACCGTTTTATCACCAGCTTTAAACACCTTCTTTCTAACAAACTTTAACCATTGACATGATGCTTTTTAATGGTTTTTAATTAGTAGCCAAGCGAAATTTTTTTTTTGAGGTGGGAGGTGTAAAAATTAGACCGTAAAAAATACGTATTTGTAAAACGCGCAAAATACTAAATTGCAATAAATCATGCACAGGGTGAATTTGCAGAGAATTGGCACAACCTCCATCCATACTTACAATTCTTGCCATTTTATCTGAAAGTGAGAGTGATGCACTGCACATCAACCTTTATCAAACCGGTTTCAAATGCCTCAGTATCATATAATATACAAAAAGTGGGTGCGCATTGCAAATAAAGCTTTTTATATATATAAAATATGCAACCGGGAGGTGGTTTTTAAGTAGACGAAAAATTAAAAGATATGCGAAAAATGATGTGATAGGGCAGAATTTATTTGAGTCACAATCTTTAAAAAAAAAAATAATGCTTCTGGTTGAATTTGCATTTTGAGGTGCCTAATTGTTTTTTGTAATGTATAAACGTGCGTCAATCCGTTTCTAACAAAAACTTTCTCTTTGTCAATAAACGTCCTGAGATGGAATTTAAAGAATTTGAGCCGCGGTTTAAATCCGCCAAACCCCGGTTTAAATTCAGCGCCGGCTTAAATTTTGAAACATTTGATACAATTTTAAGTGGAACCAACCATATTTAAACCGCGGCTTAAATTTAAACCGCCGCTCAAATTCTTTAAATTCGGCCACTGAACTCATATTGCAATAGATTTTGTCTGTTCTTGTGGCTTATTTTCTAACATCCGCTTAAAAATATATTTTATAAGGGGCTGTCTGCAGAATTATTTTTAGTTGCGCTAAAATATAAATGTTATTTTTATGCTACGGGTCATCAAACTTTCTTGAAATTATTTGTCATTTGCGGATTTAAGCAGCGGAAAGTAAAAAGGAAGATGCAAGAATTTATTTTCTTTTCATAATAAAAAACTATATCTTTTTCATTGTTAAGACTAGACACGTCAAATTGAAGTAAAATGCGCATAACATTGAAATCGTAAATATCATAAATCTTTTTATTGAAGAAATATTGAGAAGAAGACATTTTTTTGAATTCTTAAGATGTAAGTGTAACTGAATAAATTTTTTTACACTTGTGCGTAAAATCAGACATAAACGAGCAACGGGGTCACAAAGTCGTAACAGTAATGAAAATTTAAGCTGACCCTCTCCTCCTGGTTAGTTTGCAGTGTAAGGTTCTAAAATTACCGTTATGAATCAGGCTAGAACTCTTATACAACTCATTCTCAAAATTACGACAAACATCGGTCTGAAGACTTACCCGTACAATCTCTTCTACAATTTAACTTTATATTCTGAATTCTCATCTGTTCAATTAAAACAGTTTACTCGCCCACTCTTCACCAGATGACGTAATGTTAATTTTAGACATCAAAATGTCATTGAATGTTTCGTTTACTTTCAAACGATGTCTTAAAGCGGGACCAATAAAACTCGTAATGGGTAGACGCAATAATCTTATGTGTATTCTTGTATTTGGGTTATTATTAAGCAAATACTTTTATTGTTAGTTTTGAAAACTTCTTGTGTGAAATAAACCATTTAGAATCATTACTTGAGTCTAGTTGTAATAAAGCAAATACTTTCATTGTTAGTTTTGGAAACTTCTTTTGTGAAATGGACTATTCTGAATCATTACTTGAGTCTAGTTGTAATAAAGCAAATACTTTCATTGTTAGTTTTGAAAACTTCTTTTGTGAAATGGACTATTTTGAATCATTACTTGAGTCTAGTTGTAATAAAGCAAATACTTTCATTGTTAGTTTTGAAAACTTCTTTTGTGAAACGGACCATTTTGAATAATTTCTTGTGTCTAGGTGTTATTAAGTAAATACTTTTATTGTTAGTTTTCAAAACTTCTTTTGTAAAATGGACTATTTTTAATCATTTCTTGAGTCTAACAGTCGTCATTCCATTCCACAGTTAAATGGGCCCCACTGTATTAAAGTCTTAAAAATCATCACGAAATATGTTTTTAATATATTACGAATATTCTTTTAGATTTCTGGTTTGAACTCCTGGTCTCCTTTCTCCTTCCCCGAAGGAGGTAGTTCACGTTTTTATTTTTTAGATACGATATATAATAAATTATATTCCATGTTAAACGTTATAAAGTCTTGATAAATTGAATAGACTAATGACAGCCCATATTATACCGTGTATATTCTACGCATTATCTATTACCATGTGTAGATAAATATTCATATTTTTCTTGTATAAATGAAACTAAGAGCACCGAAGTTGTATTGTAGATGATTATACAAGTTCGAGTACACCCTTAGAAAATAGAACCCCCTCTTAGCTATTCCTTAAAGGATTATTTGAGCAAGGATCAGAATTAATGAAAAGGGTCATTCTTTATGAAAATCATGGAAATCATTGTTATGGATTTTCTTAAAATGTTGAATATAGCTAGCATATCAACGTCAAATCCAAAATTTCAGCCTCCTGTGAGTTATAGCATCCTAAAGTTCCGGCCTCGAGGTAATTTTTGGCCTGACCTCGCACGCTTTAAATTGTTTGTAACTTTTTTGTTAACAAAGATATCAAGCTAATGTTAACGCCATTTTATTACCATTTACTGAAAGATTAAATTCTAATTTATTTATTTTTTACTAAATGCATATGCTCAGAAATTTTATTTATATTATATTTTTTTATGAGGCTATCCTCCAATTTTCACAAAATTATGTTGTGAGATTCCCTATATAATGTATTTCATGATCATGTGAAGTTTCATTTTTGGAATTTACTTGCTGTTGGATGTAGAGCTTTTAAACCATAATTTTCGAATATTTTTTGAAAATTTGCTTCGTCGAAGACAAGTTTTCTAACAAGAAAGACGACTTTACTATGAGTAAAGACGACCGTAATAGAATATTTTTTTATAACGTACTGAACTTATGATTGAGAGAATCTCACAAAAAAAAAATTTTGCGAAGAAAAAAATCGAGGTAACAAAATATAACTACAATTTCTAACCATATGCAATTTGTAAAGTAAAATAAAAATTTCTTCATTTTGTTAGTAATAATAAAACGGCATTAAAATTAGATTGATATCTTAATTAACAAAAAAGTTACAACCAATTAAAGCATGCGAGGTCAGGCTGAAAATCGCCTCGAGGCCGGAACTTTAGAGGGCTTAGTAACCAGAGGTCCAGGAGCCAGAAATTTTGGATTTGACGTTTTTTCAAAATTTTCATAATATGCTAGCTATATGCAAAATTTAAAGAAACCCCATGACATTAACTTCCATGGGGTGGCTGACTTGATAAAGAATGGTTAAAAAGCGAAGACGTAGTTCAACCACTTCTATTCAGCTTGAACTGGCGCACTAGAGAAGAACTACGCCGCAGCGGTCGCAATTCATTAAATCTGGTCTAAAGGCGTAAGCTAAAGGGTGTCCCATATCATATTGGATCTTTAAGTTTTAGGATTTCTTTTGAGAGTATTGCTTTCAATTCATATACATAATAAATACATGTTGTTTAATTGTATAAAATGATTGTCCAATGGACATGGATACATTTCGGTGAATGATGTTGACTGCTAATAACAATATTAATAAGTTTTATGTATACAGGACCTGCTGGCAAGATAACTGTGATCAAAGCTGGACCTGGATATATGGAGGAGAAGCACTATGATATAGGAACGGATGGAAACCTTGTGGAGATTACTGAACAACCCCCAGCACTTCTCAATGATGGATGTGAGTAATATATTTGGTTTTGGACAAATGGCTGTGTGGTTACGGCTGAAGTGCTGAATTAAGTTTGAAAATAAAAATGATTTAATTCAATCTTTAATTTTTGTTAAAAAGAATAAATTACTTTGAGTTTAAACTTTTTTATGGGATATAATTGGAACCTGGATTAAGCTAGAATGTCTCATTAAAACATTTAATGGGTTGTCATCAGAATATGCAAAATGAATTTGTACTGTGTTTATCTTATTCTAAAGTTTATAATTTGTTATGTTTACAGTGGCTCATGAGAACCCCATGGATTCCAGTTTTGACGAAGATGATGTTGAAATCTTCAAACCCCTTGATAACTCCCAGAACAGCTTGGAGTCTCTGGAGTCCCAGAACAGCCTGGAGTCTCTGGAGTCCCAGAACAGCCTGGAGCCCTTGAGTAGCCTGGAGGAGTCCCTTGATAGCCTGAGCGCCCCTGTCCCCCAAGTGAAGGAGGACCCGGAGGAGGAGAGCGTGAACCCTTTCCTCTCCGTCATCAGGAACTCTATCGAGGAGGGAGAGAAGCTGAAGGAGGAGTTCATCAAAAAGTACAGATCATTCAAGGATTCAGAGTACACAGACACCAGTACATGCAACAGTGAGAATCTGTAAGTAAAATCATTTTTTTATTGTTATTGTTATTGTTATTGTTATTGTTATTGTTCTTGTTCTTGTTCTTATTGTTATTGTTATTGTTATTGTTATTGATATTGTTATTGTTATTGTTATTGTTATTGTTATTGTTATTGTTATTGTTATTGTTATCGTCATTTTTAGTATTTTTACTTATACCGTGAATAATAATTTTCACGGTTTAATCTTGAAAAATTATGTTAAATGATTTCTGAGCCCCTTCCTTCTTCTCATAACATGCACAATGCACATGAATAAGTGTATTCAATAGATAGTAAGAGTTTATAGAATAGAGATGGTTCTCACGTTCCCGGAAATAATCCCCCCCCCCCCCCTCCCTTGCTGCCGGTTAAAACTGGTTTTAAATATATTCAGAAAAACGAACGATGCATCTTTAGAGAGCGTCCGTGAGAATGGTGCCTAATTTAATCATTTCCTGGTGAAAAAGATTTATTTTCATTTCCTTTGTATGGAAAAATACACCTGATATCACTTGATTCTATCGAATTTTTTTCTTTTGATGCCTGTTCGAATTTACATGTAGCAGACATACATATATAATTTTTAATTTTCTATCCGCCCTCATATCAGATTTAATCTCCAAGCTATATAAAGTTAAGTGAATGGATTCAATTTTGGGATCCAGCGATACATTAAAATAAAACAATTTAGTCCAACTCTTGGGAATGGGATTGAAGAACAAAAAAATTTGAATATCATTTTATAATAGAAAATTTGGCAAAAATATACATTCATGTTCATGTTGAATGTTAAACATAGTTTAAATAAAACTTTCCGTAATGTTCATTGTTTATATTATAGAAAAGTTTGCTAACTTTGAAAAGCTAAAATTTGTGACGGGGGGGGGCAGTGTCCCATCCCTCCCCCTTGTAATTTACATTTTCTCCCAATATGGGATCACATGAGAGAAACAGGTTTAGGTAAATTACAAGTTTTGTTATTATAGATTTATATAAACAGGAAAAGTAATGATAACTAAATCGTATTTTGAAAGATATTAAATACAAGAATTTGTAATTTTTATCAAATATATCACAATTATTGACCGTGAGGGAATCCCGAATAAACATTCTTCAAATTTGGAAATCCAAGAAATGCCGTCACCAATTATCTTTTTTACGGAAACAAATATATTTTTTATATAAATATTAACATACTGGAGCATGATTTGATTTGAAATCTAATGTTTCCTATATTTGGAAGTATTTAAGTTTAGTATTGATACAACGTAAACAAATGTTTACATACGCATATCCGGTTCATGCAAGTCTACAGCAGTTCAGAAATTGTAAATTACAATGGAAATTATTTTATTTAATTAATTAGTTAACTAACAAGCTTTCTCTTCGTACCCCAGTTTTTGATAATTCCAACATATAATAAACCCTAATCGTTTATAAAATCTGATTTGTATACATAAAATCTTTACAACTAACTACATTATACAACAGGGTAATCAATACAGAATGGGACGTTTTATTCAGCTGTACAATTTTATGCACTCCGCATCTTTCATTTCAGTTTAGTTATACACCTTTTTTGCACATTTATCAACATTTTCAAGATTATTATAACGTTTAAGATTAACCTTTTTAAGTTTCAGGTTGTTTCTTATTAGATTAATACGTAAAGAAAATATAAAGAGCTCATTGTTATAAAGAGAATCACTGACTTGCTTTTTAGGTCATACCATTGTAACAACTACAGGGAAGAAATTTAATCTTTTTATGCTTTTTTTAAGTTCTACTCAAAAGTACTTATTTAGTCAGTTGAAATTTGAAGTTGAAAAGAAATGACTATAAAAAATAGAGAATTATCTCAAGAATATATATCCTTGTAGCGTTACAAAGCGAATGAAAAGATGGGTGGAAAGGTGGGGGGAGGTGGAACGGTTATTAAAATCTTAACAGAAAAGAATATTTCGCAAGGACACGATGTTCTATCATGCAAGCATGACGAGCTAGCTTGAGACAGGATAAATATTAAAACTAGGATCAGATATAAACAGATTAAGGGGTCTGAGAGCGTTATTTCCATGCAAAGATGACAAAGTTACAACGGTACCTTTAAAAGCTTTGTTTGATCAAGTATGAATCAGTTATCAATGTTTTAGTTTCATTAGACTGTTTATTTTCATATGCGGTTTCGAAAATTACTTGCGCATTTTTCTTGATTATAGAAAGCAATGGAGAAGTTTACAGAAATAAAGACTTTTCTAGGCAGAAGAACGACGGTATCTTCCACATTTTTGATCAGGTTATGGTTTCAAGCGTACCGTTGTAAATCTGGAATTGCCATTTTTGCATGAAGGGCCACATGAAATTACGTTAACACTCCCTTTAAATAATAATATTTATCCCTTAATCCTGGGAACTAGTGTCAGGGTTCTCAGCCTGTTGAGCAGAAGTGCAATAGGAAGCAGTTAGAGATAACAAAACAAAGGTTAGGAAGGAGAGAAGGTTCGGTTTGGTTCAATAGATCATCTTAGTTTAAGGTTAACTTAATTCTTAGTACGTAGATCCTAAAGGGTGGAGTTTGTTATATAGACTGAGGTACTAAAGAGAAGTTTTAGATATGAAAATATAGTTTGTGGATTCAGAAACGTATTTAAATGTATTCCGAGCTGGGAACTTGTGAATGGTGGATATCGGGAGTAATGCTTGATCCACTCTTTCTTAATCTCCAGAGCTGAAAACTTTAGAATGGGATATCCTTTATACCGATTTGTTAGTTAATCTGGAGATTAATAACAAGAGGAGAACGACCCATATTTAATATGGAGATTAATAAAAAGAGAAGATCAAGCAATGATCTTGATATCCAACATTCTAAAGTTTTCAGCTCAGATTAAATAATGCTTGTTTACCTCTTATTATTCTCTAGAGCTGAAAACTATAGAATGGGATATCCTTAATTCCGCTCTTGTAATTAATCTGGAGATTAATAACAAGAGGAGAACAAGCATTATTTAATTTCGAGATTGAGAGAAAGAGTGGATCAAGCCTTAATCCCGATATTCACCATCCAAAAGTTCCCAGCTCAGATTAATTTACCGATTGAGATTAAGAATATCCCAGTATAAAGTTTTCAGCTCAGGATTATATTATATAAGGTTTCATTACACAAGAAACACAAACTTACTCAATGGTTATAAGGATTTAATCAATAGCTCTCAAGAAGAAAGAATGTAACTTATGAATCTATATTGAAATTAGCTTTAGTTTACTGTGAATTCTCTGTTATTAGAGCCGGTGTCTGTTGAAGAACTTTAGATATTGGTTGAATAGTAAACAAAGGATTATAAAGGGATAAATATCAATTTGAAGAATATTTCCTGATGAATAATGATGCCAGGATTAAAATCTGTGAACTGTAAACTATTAAATGCATTTATCTCTCAAGATTCTTCTAGGAACCTTAAGATAAGGCAGCATCATGTTTTAGCAAGGGTTTACCAGGAAAACATTTTTAAATCGTGATCACTAAAAGGTTTAAAGTCATTAAAGATTGATTTTAAACAAAAATAAAATTATTATGAAAGTCAAACTTGATCACACTAAAGTATACGCGAGTTAATTCTTATCCAATGAGTTAATTCTTTGAGATTTGCTATTTGTTTTTAAATAAGATCTTCACAAAACTAAATCTTAGAAATAAATAACATTATTATAGACATAAATAAAGGAGTGGAGAGGGGGGTAATTTTAATTTTATAGATCTTATTTTTCGAACAATTAGGGAAAAGTATCCACCCTGGTAAATTGCATAATGTTATATACCAACTATTTTGAATTGAACCAGAGTTTCTAACTGGTGACCGTGAAACCATTATGTCCTTCTGTCTGTTTCAATTTTCTTTAAACATGTCATGCCACATTTAATCCTAAATTTATAGATGTATGCGTTTATGAAGTATTTAAGGGTCGTTTAAAATGGAAATTTCTAGATTGAACGGATTCCTCAATTCTACCTTCTACATGAGAAGGATTCCTATATATACTACAGCTTAACCCAGTACTTCAGAGACATCGAAAGAATTTATAAAATGATTTTTTGAACCTACTAATTATGAAATGCTGCAGATATTTGGTTTTTAAGTAAATAATTATATGAGGTCTTTATAACTGTTTGAAAAATTATCAAGACGGCATTTTATAAATTCTTTCGATGTCTCCAAAGTTCTGGGATAAACTTCAGTAGATCTTCAAATATGGATGAACCCTGAGTTAAGCGAAACCCTAAATAAAAAAATTTCCTCGAGTAGAATAACTCATTAGGAAACCTGCTTCTGGATTAGGAGAACCCCAAGTTTGGGAGAAGTTATTGCTTAGAAAAACTTCTAGATCAAGAAAACTGCTTTATTAGCAGAACTTCTAGATTGGGAGAACCCCAAGTTTGGGAGAAGTACGTAAATAGAAAAACTTTTAGATTAGGAAAACTACTTTATTAGCAGATTTTCTACTTCAGAAGATGGATTTCTTTATCAATAGATCTTCTAAGATAAGGAGAACTCCAACTAGATAAAATTCTAGATTGGAAAACACCCCAGATCCAGAATTTTAAAACTCTGTAGGCTAAATTTTTCTTTGATTTTTAAGAACTAGATTTAAGCTTATTAAAGGATAAAGACACATTGAAAAGTTATTGAAGTAAAACTTTGGAAATAAATTGGATGATAGGATGAATAAACATGATAAGGGAAACTAGTAAAAGTTTGTAGAATGATTGGTCGAGTTTAGAAGGATATACATTGAGCTTGATTTCACACAATTACCACCAATGAGTAGTCATTTAGTTTCACCGATGTCACAAACTATACTATTATATAAATATTCTAGTTAGATATTTAAATGGTAAACATTGTATTAGAACACAAAGACCGAGGTTTGGAACAAAGACATAAAACCTATTTTTAGTATACTTGAGATATACTTCATGTAATTTTAACTAAGATTGAAACAAAACAAAAAATATTTAAAAAGAAGTTGTTGATCAGAACACGTCTAATAATGCATTGTATCTCCTCTAGATTTAATTTTACTCTTAAGCATAAGAATTGAAAATGTATTCAGCGGCATATTGTGAATTAAAAACTGTTCTCTTTTTCTCAATACCTCTGTATAGAAAGCTTTAAAGGAACTTAATCTTTGCCACGAACTTAAATGTTCTAATCTTTATCTTTGCCACCTTATGTTGTGAACCTTGGATGTTTTCATTTTAAACTCAGATATTTCGAGTTAACATAATTTAAAGTTTGAAACGTCTAAGGCCTACGACATCGGGTTGCAAAGATATAGGAATTAGAGAAATCAGAGTTTGTGACAAGTACTTAATTCCTTTACTGTAGTTTGAACAGGAAAAAAAAAACATTTTAATTTTAAGGACATAATCTCTTTTCTAATGATAAAAGTAGTGTTACAATATTTAGTCTAAATCCTGTAAATGAAGCAAATAATGGGATGTTTATAATTATGTCCGGGATACACCGGAAACTGAGTTTATACAAGCAATCTACAGCAAGTGTATAAATACAATACATATATTGTATATATTTCAAATACTCAATCTCATATATATTAGATAAATTGTACTTATGAAAGTGTTCATTACAATGTTAACCTCTTTCAAATAAGTAAGTTCATATACATTGTACAATACAATACATTTATAAATACATGAGCTGAAAAAAATCCCAATTTTGTTATTTATATTTGGGTTTGATTACTGAATTAAAAACTTTTGGGAGATAAAAAAAAATATTTTTTTTTTCTATTTTCTTTCTCTTTCTTGTACTTACGTATGGCTCCTACTTTTAAAAGTAGATGTAAAAATCTAAATATTCATGAAAATTTTATTTTTATTTTTCATTTATTGGCGAAGTATTAAATAGTGTGAAAATGTAATTTTATAAACTGATGAAAAGAATACTAATTATTAAACAGAGCGCTAATACATCAAAGTAAATTTAAACAAGTTATTATTAATTGCCAGTGTTTCTCAGTTAGTTTATTAACATCGCATTAATATTTATAACAGGCTAGATGATGATTTTAATACAAAACACATTTCTCTGAATTATATACTTACATTTGTTACATAAATTAAAAAATAATATTTAGAATTATGCAAATTTGTGTTAGCGCGCTGCGGTTAGAGCAAGGAAGTTGTTTTACCATGAACTGGTTGATCTTAAATTATTTTCGGTTCATTTAATTTAATAATAAATACTTAACAGGATCACGCTGTAAACGGAAGAGGGGGGGGGGTGAGGGAGTTAAGCTAAAATTCAGCAAGAAAAGACAAATATATTTTTGTTAAAAATTAATTTTTACGGTATTTTATACTCTTATTACTGGATTAGAAACACAGGGGGAAATGTTCTTTAAACATATGAGAAAATATGTGATTTGAGAAAATATGTGATTTTCTTGTGTCTGAGGGAGGGCTTACATGTGCAGGAAAATAAAACTCCTTCTGCTTGTCAATGATTAATCAGTTTTTAAACTAATTTTCTGATTTGTTGCATGAACAATTTTTATGTCTTTTATAAGTTTGTTTATCATTGAATTAATATTTGTAGACGTTGGTCCGACTGGGTGGCGTGTGTACATATTCGTTTGGGAGCTCCTCGTTGGTTGACAGCTGCTACTATTGCACTCGGGATAATATTCTCCGTCTGGCTCTGCCTGGTTATCCCAACTGCTGCTCCTAAACGCAGACTTCGCAACCTTATCATCAGGAAGGAGAAGGTGAGGGATGGGATGGGATGGGAAGGGAAGGGATGGGAAGGGATGGGAAGGGAAG
>NW_019398024.1:32809-36010 GCF_000591075.1 Eurytemora carolleeae
AAATTGAGTGATTGATTGATTTGGGAAGGGAAGGGAAGGGAAGGGAAGGGAAGGGAAGGGAAGGGATTTTAGATTTTTATAAATTGAAACCCTGTCACATAATTAGTGTTTTAGTATATTCAAATCTAAATCTTCTTTTATTTATATATTTGGATCATACTTTAATAATTTATATAATCAGACAGATCTATATTCTTTATAGTTGATACAATAGATAAATATATAAATATATGATTGAGAGGGAGGTTCGGTTAAATTGTGCAGAACCATCTGTTGCCAAAATGACGAGATTGAAAACAGATAGAGCACTATACATATATCTTACCTTCATACTACAGTAGATGTAAATAAAATGCTACAAATTATTTTACAGAATCACAAATAGAAAATTAGGTCCTAAAGCCAGGATTTAAAATATTAATTCTTTTATATTTATATTAAAGCTTGGTCCTTTTTCTACTGCTGTCAGTAAACCTTATCTATATTTATATTACAGCTGAGCTCTCCTTCTGCTGTTGTCAGCTAATTATCTATATTTATTTTAAAGCTAAGTCCTCCTTCTCCAGTTGTCAGCTAATTATCTATATTTATATTACAGCTGAGTCCTCCTTCTGCTGTTGTCAGCTAATTATCTATATTTATTTTAAAGCTAAGTCCTCCTTCTGCTGTTGTCAGCTAATTATCTATATTTATTTTAAAGCTAAATCCTCCTTCTGCTGTTGTCAGCTAATTATCTATATTTATTTTAAAGCTAAGTCCTCCTTCTGCTGTTGTCAGCTAATTATCTATATTTATTTTAAAGCTAAGTCCTCCTTCTGCTGTTGTCAGCTAATTTATCTATATTTATTTTAAAGCTAAATCCTCCTTCTGCTGTTGTCAGTTAATGTATCTATATTTATTTTGAAGCTAAATCCTCCTTCTCCTGTTATCAGCTAATTTATCTATATTTATATTACAGCTGAGCCCTCCCTCTGCGGTTGTTAGCAAGGAGTTGACTGCTGCTGAAGCTAAGGAAGCTGAAGCCAACGCCTCCAATGATCTGACTGTTTCTGTGATCACGGTTAGTAGTTTAATTACTGAGTTTACATTTGAGTTAAATGATTTGAAATCAGAGACCAAATTTAATTAATAGCTAGAAGTAGTTGAACTGAGTGGTCTAATTTAAACTACTCCTCTTCAACGTGAACCGGCGCTAAGGAGTAGTGGTTCATCTACGTCTATGAAGTTCAAATACTTATTACTTTTTATTAAATCTATATCAATATTAAATTAATAAAAATTCTTGTTTTCTAGATTTTTTTTAAATGGTTACGATTATTTCGTATTTTTAACGTCCTTCATATCCTTTTAAAAGAAATTAAGTCTATGCTACAAACTAAAGTTCTCTAGTTCTCACATCTTTGCAATCTAATTATCTAATGGTGTAAACATATGATATTTCGATCTTCGATGATTTAATCCTAGAGTATTCATTTTTTGAAATGTCTAAGGTCTAAGGTTTCTAAGATATTGATATTAGAAAATCAGAATTTGTGGCAAAGACTCGATTCCTGTATGAAGACTCCATTTAGAATTCTTGATTTCATGAATAAGATGTTTAAGGAGTTAGTCATGTGTACTTAAACAATATTGAATATAGATTCTTAGTAATATGATATTCTGAGTATTCTGAGAAAACTGAATTGATATCTTACCCCTTCTCTGTAATTTCCTCTGTTATCTGGATCATGAAGAACATTTTATACATATACATATACATATACATATACATATACATATACATATACATATACATATACATATACATATACATATACATATACATATACATATACATATACATATACATATACATATACATATACATATACATATACATATACATATACANGGGGGGGCAAAAAATTGTCTTCTCATTGATTATCCACGATAATGATTGAAATGTTTAAGGTTGATATGCCTCCCTGTTATAACGAGGTTACCCCTGGATCTCCTGCCCCCTCCTATAAGAGTGAAATGGGACGCCCCAGCTCTCCTGCTCCCTCTTACAAGAGTGTGGATCTTCCTCCAGTTCTAGGTACAGTTTACACTTCTTAGAACATAGAATTTATAGTGACTGTTTACATGATTTTAAGTGACACTTCATTTGTAGATTAAAAAGGACTATAAGCGTTTTTTTCTAGTGACCCTTTATGTAAAGATTACACTGCCCGATTTACAACGGTTGCCTTAAAACCTTTCTCTGATCAATTATATGCATGGAAGATGGTGTTTTATTCAATAATTTCTTGCAGTAAAAGTGCGCAAGTTACTTTGTGTAGAGAAACCATAACCACAGTTTTAAACAATACTTCATACTTAATCATTTAAGCTTTTAAGGTTTATTGTGAATCGGGAATTGTCATCTTAGCATTGAGGTTCACTTGAACTTGCGCATACAGTCCCTTTATGCCTGATTGACAACCTTTGTCTCAACAAAAATAGTGGATATACTCTTGTGATGTTGTCTAATAATTGTCAGTTCCTTTTATTAGAATGTACAGCATATTTAAAGTACGGAATTTGTACTGAATATCTCACGTATATCGGCAATAAAAAAAATACATAGGGTACAAGATTATTCTTCATAAATAGGAGATTACCCTAAAAATTGATAAGTCTTATGTACTTTTTGGATAGTAAAGTACTGATAAAATGATAATGTTAAAAATAAATCCATGGCTTCTAATTTATCATAGGTTTAGTGTGTTTTGTTGACTTGTTGCAAACTTATCTTGACATTTATATAAATCTAGCGTAATCCTACCTTTAACATTACAATCAAGTTCTTTTCTGGTTTTACAAGTTTTTGAAAAAACAATTTTCGATGTATTAGGATTGAAAATAAGAATTGGGATTGACTTTTCAAAATATTTCATACACATTTCCTTTCGAGAAAATGGTGTTATTTTTCATAGTTTTTAATTCAAGGCTCAGGTTATACCATCCGGAGATTGTATTTTACTAACTTTTTGTAAACTTTTCATATCATTGACAATTGGTTAACTTTGAAAGATAAAAGCTAATTTTTTCGGAAATCTCAGTCTTTTGTAATCATTTTTCATCATTTCATAGTATTAGTACATAAAGACGTTTTATACTCTGTATATGGATATTTTGATCAAATTTTCAAAAAAAAAAATGGTTTTCGCAAGTTCTAAA
>NW_019398025.1:0-26659 GCF_000591075.1 Eurytemora carolleeae
ATCAAAAATATGTCTATTCATGGTGACGTGGCAGATCTGTGTTCTTCTTGCCGCGTCTCTCTATCCGGCTTAGACTTGGATCGTCTTCCGCCACAATATAACATAATAATAGTAATGATGTTACTTCCTTTGAGTTTGGCAAAAAGAATTCCTGAAAAAAGAATCGATTGAAACCAAATGTTATGTAAATAGAACCTTGTTGGTGATTGATTGCTAGTTTTGGCAGGTATAATGTATAATTGAGTGCCATCCTTTTATACAAGAAGGATAAGTACATTATCAGTTAACACTTAGAAGTCTCACAGAGGATGCAAGAGCATGGTACGGAGTCAGCCATGTTATATTGTTCTTATTTCTAACTGAATACAAAGAACAAAAAGTTTTCAATTTCTATTTCTAAACCTTATCTATTTTTAGAATTAATTTGATGCATTAGACTGATGTACTTTTGTGAAACTCAATTTTAGAAATGTTAAAGAGAGAAACGAAACACTTGGACCAAACTCTAGTTTACTAATCTTAACTTTGATTATTAGATCTCATAGAATTCACAGTTTTAAATATCAAAGATCAATTTGCAATAGCCTAATAGGAGCAGGCAAAGATGTAAGGGTTGGAAAATTAGAGCTCAGTTTGTTTCGCGTATTTTACTGCCAAGTTGCAAGGGGCAGCACGGCCACTTTTGACGCAATATTACTTAATATTCAAGCCATACGTAGTTTGTCTTGTTTTAGACAGAAAAGCAAAAATATCTCCATATTTTAGTTAGAATTATAGATTTTCGGCAATGAACTTTCTCTGGAGCAAAATCTTTTTGATCAATTGACCTAAACCCAAGGTTGTATAATAAGTCAGGTTGGATGCGCTCAAAAGTAACGGAAAATTTCGTCTCCTAAGATACAGGGTGTCCCAAAAAACATGGGAATTCAGTGACGAATTGGATATTGTCTTTGTTATGAATTAGCATTGTAGTACCTAATTTCAAAAGCCATAATATTATTATGTTTGCTAGAGTTTATTTTATGAAAAGGGTAAAAGACTGTAATGGTGTGTCTATAATGTCTCTGCAAGATGAACAGTGAAGACAGACAAGTTTACTCTAATTGTAAACTGCAATTTTCTTGTTTTACTAGGTACAACCGTATGCAGTCAAAACATAAACAAACAAAATGTGAACTTAGCAGACGAAACTCTTACAAATTACAGCTTTCTCAGTAGGTATCACTATACTAAATCAAAGAATTATCTAAAAAGACGATATCGAATTCGTCACTGAATTCCCATGTTTTTTGGGACACCTTGTAGATAAATAATAACCTCATATGACGCCATTCTCGCCTTTACAATCAGTGTTATCTGAGGTTTTTATCTATCTTAAGAGACGACATTTTCCCTACATTGGAGCGCATCCAGAGTAATTGGAGCTTATTATACAGCCATGCCTAGCTTATTATACAGCCATGCCTAAACTGATTATAACTGTACAGTGCTTGTTGTTTTGTACATTCATCAGGTTACAGTATTTTGAAGGTATGCAGTACCACGGGACGGGATAATAAGGAAAGACACAAATTACCTTCATTTTCTCAGTAGGTCGTTTTATAAAATCAGTACCTTCTCTCCAGATTCTGATGGCATGTAGAAACTTAGCAGAGCAATTCCAGTTATTAGAACACAGGGAAGGATCAGGTTAAATACTAGAACACACAGGGTAGGATCTGGTTAAATACTAGAACACACAGGGTAGGATCAGGTTAAATATTAGAACACAGGGTAGGATCAGGTTAAATACTAGAGCACAGGGAAGGATCAGGTTAAATACTAAAACACACAGGGTAGGATCTGGTTAAATACTAGAACACAGGGAAGGATCAGGTTAACTACTAGAACACAGGGTAAGATCAGGTTAAATACTAGAACACAGGGAAGGATCAGGTTGAATAATAGAACACAAAGGGAAGGATCAGGTTAAATACTGGAACACAGGGAAGGAACAGGTTAAATACTAGAACACACAGGGTAGGATCAGGTTAAATACTAGAACACACAGGGTAGGATCAGGTTGAACACTAGAACACAGGGAAGGATCAGGTTAAATACTAGAACACAGGGTAGGATCAGGTTAAATACTAGAACACAGGGTAGGATCAGGTTCAAATAAGTAAATGTTATTTTTTTACCGTAGAAGAGAGGTCGTCTTCTAAGCTTGATACTGTAGGTTATATCAGGATATGGTTCCTAGGTACAAAGTTCACATAAGAAATAATAATATATTAGGCATTGTTATTCTTTTTACATTACAGAGATACACTTAGGCACAGTGAACAGGGGATACAGAAATTTATACAAGGAAGGGGGGGGGCAGTGGCAACCTTTCTAGATTTCTTCCTTGCGAATCCAACGGAACCGAAACCTAAGGACTGAAAATAAGTCTGATAATGAAGTTAATACCTGAAAGCAGGAGTAGATAATTTAGTAAACACCTGACAGCAGTAGTAGATAATGTAGTTAATACCTGGCAGCAGGAGTAGATAGTGTAGTTAATACCTGACAGCAGGAGTAGATAATGTAGTTAATACCTGACAGCAGGAGTAGATAATGTAGTTAATACCTGACAGCAGGAGTAGATAATGTAGTTAATACCTGACAGCAGGAGTAAATNATATAGTTAATACCTGACACCAGGTGTAGATAATGTAGTTAATAACTGACACCAGGAGTAGATAATGGAGTTAATACCTGACAGCAGGAGTAGATAATATAGTTAATACCTGACAGCAGGAGTATATAATGAAGTTAATACCTGACAGCTGGAGTAGATAATGTAGTTAATACCTGACAGCAGGAGTAGAAAACTTCATTTCTCTGAACTCCAGCTTCAACTAGATCCCATTCTCCGTTCTAAATAAATTTGGAATTTTCGACAATTTTTGATTAATTTTTTATTTTAGTTAATTTTAATTTATTTTTATCTTTAAATGAATTATGTCACTCATTCAAATTATTTGATCCATAAGTTTTAGTCTAAAATATTTAGAGTTTACGAAATTTGATTGTAAAGATGAATCAGAAAGTCAAAGTTTGTGTCAAAAGACTTTATTGTTTCTACTTTCCAGCAACTGCTTGATTTTTTCTCTTCTATTTTGTTCCCCCCACAGCGGAAGGACTGTTGACCACGAGATTGATCTGGAACCCGTCGTAGCTCCAGCTTGCAAACTTCATGATACAGGTCTGCTCGTCGAACGGGAAGAACTCGACGTTGATGGAGCAGGACGACTTGAAGATGGCGGAGCTCAGCCACGTCACGTGCCCGTTACTGGTCACGATCACGTTACTGCTCAGGGTACCTGGCTCAATGCACCTTCTCATTTCTCAGGGTTAAAGGTAGAACTTAGCTAGAGCTAGATCTAGAACTAGAGCTAGAACTAGAACTAGAACTGATCTAGAACTAGAACTAGAACTAGAACTAGAACTAGGACTAGAACTAGAACTAGAACTAGAACTGGAACTAGAACTGATCTAGAACTAGAACTAGAACTAGAACTAGAACTAGGAACTAGAACTAGAACTAGAACTAGAACTAGAACTAGAACTAGAACTAGAACTAGAACTAGAACTAGAACTAGAACTAGAACTAGAACTAGAACTAGAACTAGAACTAGAACTAGAACTAGAACTAGAACTAGAACTAGAACTAGAACTAGAACTAGAACTAGAACTAGAANTCCGTCCTACGTAACTTTCCAAATACTAATATCTGCATGAAAAGTTCGGAAAGATATTTTGCAAATATTGAAGAGGTATAAGAGTTAAATTGATGTGAAATTGCTAAAAATATGCATACTTGATTTAGCACTATTGACTCTGAGTTGCACTATGATAATAAATAAATATAAAGTGTATTTCATCATGATAGGGTGTCTCTTTAAAAACGCTACCTAGGCTATGTTCGCTACAAATTTATTTTTTGTTTCTCTTTTTGCATAATATTTTTTAGCTCATTCATTTTGTTCACTTCATTTAAAAAGTCATAATGTTGAAGAAATAAGTTTTTTGATATTGAAAAATAAGTTTTTTGAAAAATTCGTTAATATATAAATGTACAAATAAATATACAAATGTTTTTATTATTGTTTTGCTTTGTTTGAACTTGAGAATATATATACAGGTTGTTTATCTGCTGTACTTCCTCAAAAACAAGAGCAAGATGACCCCCCTCAGTCGGAATAGGGTTAAGTAACATCCTTTTTAGGTCTCACTCTATATGCAAAGAATGACCAGGATAAATAAACGTTTTTGGAAACTCCACTGACAGAATTATTGTTTCATGACACCTAACGCATAAAAACTGATTTGTTGTTACCCAATCCCTCTTGGTCCAATATGCCCGACAACAAATTCGATAACAAATTGTTCAAGGAGTAAAAATGACCATTTGTCAGAGATATCAATAAGAGATTTATCCAACAATTCCAGACAGAAAACTCCTGGTTTAGATATAAGATAAAATAACAATAGAAATAAAACTTTGAAAATTTTTCCTTTAGTGGTTAAACCTGATATTTACTTGATAAATACTTCTTTGAATAATTCTGAAAGGGACAGCAGACGTAATTTCAAATAAACTACTATTTAAAGTCTTGCATGTACGATTGCGGTGCCCTTTAAAACCTCTATCTATCTATCTCCAAGTTACAACATGGAAGATATCTTTGTTTTTCTATCTTAAAACGTGTTCAACTCTGACAATCCTTGGCTACAAGTTCATTCAAAAACTATCAGGTCTGTTTTAGATTAAAAATAAGTTTTTCTAAAATTGATTCAAAAGGATTGAGTATCCGTTTAATATATTTAGTTTCAGAACTTGTTTATATTATAAAATCGTTTGCTGATTTTGTCAAAATACTCTTCTTTTAAACTCAAGCTAGAAACAAGTTTCAGTTTTAAAATGAATTAATTAGGTTCATTGCGTTAGTTATGTAAAACCAATGGCCAGTTCGGGTTGGACACTTCAAAAGCAACCCTGTTAGAAAATTAAAGCATAATTGTCATAGCCCGCTCCATAGCCCGCGCCTATCTTTTAGTAACAGTTTTAGCAATCAAATGCTGCTTTTTAAGTCGACATTTTTCTTCGTTCTTGTAAAGCTTAATATTTCGTGTATATTTTGTTATTATTGATGGATTTCTAAAAATCTTATCAAATTGGAACTAAATATTTAAAGTTTTCTTTTATTTCATTTATTTTGTATGAAAAGTTGCCTGATGCAAAATGTCTGTCCGCGTTATTGTACAGTGTTATATCTGGCCTCCATACCTAAACATGTACAGTGTACAGTGTACAGTGTTATATCCGGTCTCCATACCTAAACATGTACAATGTACAGTGTACAGTTTACAATTTAGTGTACAGTGTACAGTGTAGAGTGTACAGTGATATATCCGGCCTCCATACCTAAACATGTACTGTGTACAGAGTGTACAGTGTTATATCCGGCCTCCATACCTATAATTCACAGTGTTCAGTGTTATATCCGGCTTCCATACCTAAAAATTGACAGTGTACAGTGTACATTGTACAGGGATATATTCGGCCTCCATACCTAAACATGTACAGTGTACAGTGTACAGAGTTATATCCGGCCTCCATACCTAAACATGTACAGTGTACAGTGTACAGTTTACAGTTTAGTGTACAGTGTACAGGGTTATATCCGGCCTCCATACCTAAACATATACAGTGTACAGTGTTCAGTTTTTGCGGTTTAGTGTACAGTTTAGTGTACAGTGTACAGTTTATAGTTTAGTGTACAGTGTACAGTTTATAGTTTAGTTTACAGTGTACAGTTTATAGTTTAGTGTACAGTGTACAGTGTACAGTTTAGTGTACAGTGTACACTTTATAGTTAAGTGTACAGTGTACAGTGTACAGTTTAGTGTACAGTGTACAGTGTACAGTGTACAGTTTAGTGTACAGTGTACAGTGTGCATACAAGGATGATACTTTAACGACGACTGGAATCCACAGAACAGAGATTAGAATAGAAGGGAAATAAGTCTATTCCTCGGTATGAATTTGTTCAGTCTCTTTCAGCCTAAACAGGAGTCCATAGTGCAATTCATGTAAATGTTCACAAATTATTCGCAGTACAGTATGATTCCTGGACATTTCCACTACAACTTCTTATGTTTATAAAGCTTTTTCAAGAAAATTTTTAAGGCCCAAATGTTTATACATATAGCAAAGATGTGTGAAGTACGCCTGCAGTATGGAAACAGACTAACAGTACAACAAAATGGCGATTTTACACTTTTTTTACCGAATTCCACTCTATATTTACCTGAAACTCTTTGAATATAACGATCTAAAGGTTAATTTTGATCTTTCACATTATGTTTTGCCTCTGAATGATTTAACTTTTGTTTTTTTAAAGAAAAAACAAGTACTTACTGAATATTCAACCTATAAAGATTTTTAAATAGATCCAATTTCTGTATTTTTGTTACTTTTTGAATCCTGTATATATAATTAATCATCAAAAAGAGATGGTAAAGATGGAAAAATATTGATGAATTATGATAATTTCTTTTCTCAAGCAGATATGGAGGCTTGTTCTATTGATGGAGCATCTTGTAATTTATCCTGATAATTCAATTTATAACCTTTACATATTTGATAAGCAGATATGTACCAATTCAATATAATTTTAAAATACTAGCAAGGAAAATATTTTATGAAGTAAGAATTCCACGATTTTCAATAATTTTTATAGAACAAAAAAATCTTAAGATAGATAGATATTGATATATATATATATGAACACTATACACTGCATACATGTTAATTATCCTTGATTATACAGAATTTGATTGTGCCAAAGATCATTATGCAGAAAACCTGGGACAATACTTCTTCTTCAGTACTCCAGTACTCTTTCCCATAGACAAGTACCATTGTCCTATCATTTCATACAGCTAACATAGACAGGGGGGAGTTAAATTTTCCAGAAATATTTGAAGATAAACTTAAATAAAGGAACTGATAACTTCCTCATATTCCAATTTTCCAATCCCTATATCTTTACAATCCCTACATCTTTATAATCTGAATGATTGAGGCAACTAGGTTCAGTTTCTTTGATTACTAGGATTTATAGTTTTCATATCTTTTAACTAAAGCACAGTAAAGTCAAACTTTCATTTCAAAGTATCCTTAAATTCAATGCAACAACATCATTTGATATTGAAAACCAATAAATTAAATTAACACCCTCCATCCATATATTACCTGTGTCAAGGGTATCCTAATACTAGGTATATAATTAAATTGTGTAGAATTCCAATTTAGGTTTACATCCTCCCATTCTTGGGACATCCAGCAGTTCGTAGTCAACACCTGGTTCCTCTCATCCTATACAGTGGAATAAGTTTTTGTTCCTACAGCGGAGTAGGGTTTAGTTCCTACAGTGGAGTAGGGTTTAGTTCCTACAGCGGAGTAGGGTTTAGTTCCTACAGCGGAGTAAGGTTTAGTTTCTACAGCGGAGTAGGGTTTAGTTTCTACCGCGGAGTAAGTGTTAGTTCCTACAGCAGAGTAAGTTTTAGTTTTAACAGCGGAGTAAGGTTTAGTTCCTACAGTGGAGCAGGGTTTAGTTCCTACAGTGGAGCAAGGTTTAGTTCCTACAGTGAAGCAAGGTTTAGTTCCTACAGTGGAGCAAGGTTTAGTTCCTACAGCAGAGCAAGGTTTAGTTTCTACAGTGGAGCAAGGTTTAGTTTCTAGAGTGGAGTAAGGTTTAGTTCCTACAGCGGAGCAAGGTTTAGTTTCTACAGCGGAGTAAGGATTGGTTCCTATACTATTAAAAAAGGTTTAATTTCTACACTGGAGTAAGATTGAGTTCTTTCAGCAGAGTAAGGATTGGTACTTACCGCCAAGTAAGATTTTGTTTTTAAACCGGATTATGCTTATGAGAAATTAAAATATGATTTAATAGAAATTGTATCATCTTTTCAGACTTTATTGAATCTTGAAAATGAAAATGAAATTTACTTGAAATATGAAATGTCTATATTTATCAACTCTCAGCTTTATTTATGAATTATTTATTCTTAGTTTTAGCTAATGTTTTTTTAAATAAGCAGTTTCTTTGGTTTATTTTAAACCAATCACGTGTTTTCCATCCTCAGAGGGTCTGAGATGGGTCTGAGGCTTTCTTTGCAACCTGAAAACGGTTTACACAAGAACGCTCAAACTTCTTCACTTTTCCAACTTCAAGTTGTGAAAAAGTTTACAAATTTATTTTTTCGTAGGTAAGACAGTCAGACAGCTGGTCGTTGTTTCAAAAAAATCAAAAATAGTCAATAAACTTTTTATTTATTAAGCTACAGATCTAAAATCTGTTTATTTAAAAAAGCAGTCGACGTACTTTAAAAACATATCCAGCACCCTAACCTAGAGTCATGATTCTTTTTAATGAGCTGGCCTTGAAAAGTTGAACTAAGAACTGCTAACTGTTTTTTTGCTGACTTTAATTTAGATTATCGTATTATAATTTTTAATTTGTCAACTGTTAAATATTGGATTGTGTCTGCTGGCTCGAAATTATCACATTCCTCATTGATGAGATCGATTCATCCAAATGTTTGACCAATCAAAGACCGGTTAATATTCAAATCGTTATATAAAGGTGAGATAATAAGAGCGCAAAGTTCAATGTTCCTCTTACCACGTCAATAATCTGCGTGAGAGCCAGGACGAATGTGACCTCTAAAGAACTGTTAAAGTGTTTTGTAGGTCGGACTGCAACATTATACTTCTCCAGGAGTAAACTGTGTAGTTCTCCCTCACTGCACGCACCTACAACAATATTTACATAAATCAAGATTGGTTGGTAAGGTTATACAGAGCGTCCCATATCATGTTAGATTATCTCCAAGCTTTAACGCCAAAATAAAACCTTAATAATTGAAAAACTTGTCATTTTCCACAAGAGAATTCTTACGTAAGCCTTATTTTGTTTTTCAAAATGATTCATTCTAATTTAATTTTCTGATTAGTCCCGAAAATCGTAATTTAGACCCATTAACGGTCTAATATGATGTGGGGGACACCTTGTAGATACTCTGGATAGGAAATGTCGTCTTCATAGCAATGTACACTCAAAATCCTCATGACGTAACAAGCGTGGAAAAGCACACCACTGTACCACACCATTTTTTGTCCACCCTACGAATGACGTCACAACTCACCATTATTTCGTCCGGCATTGTTTTTAATATTTTATCCTTTTTTAATAAGAACATTTTATGAAAGTACAGTAGACATAACACAGTTTAAAGAAAAATGCTATTTCATAATACCTGATAAAAATATTACTTTTTAGTCATAAATTCTAAAATTGTTTCTTGTTGTACCTGAGCAATATTATGAAAGATATTGTCGTTTTTTTAATCTGAAAAAAGTGTTAAATACGGATAATTTCTTTCTTTGTATTTGATGCAAGTCACTTTATAAGAAAATTATCAAAAAACAGATAAAAAAAGAATATTTTGTCAACAATCCCTGTACAGCTGTACCAGAAGAATATAATATGAAATGTGATGGGAATTTCTGTAGAATCTACACTTTTCTAAAATATTTACTCGAAATCCTATTGTAAAAAACCTCATCTATGTTATTCAGATAAAAACATTATTCCATGAATAGAAACAATTTAGTAAACAAACAAAAGCTTTATAAAACCTTGTACCAAAAGTACATTGGGTTTGGGTGCAGTAAATAAAGGACAACTTTCTAACAGTTTATGCACTGGCAATTTTAATTTTGAACATTTTTTATTATTTCATTTTCATCTACAGGTTTTGCAGTTTGGCTCGGCTACAAACCCAACACATTTTTATGCCTTTTAAATAACGGTGACGGATTCTTTGAATTTTTTTCTTCACTTTACTCTGTGGTGATCTTATAAGTTTTTCTTTATTAAATATTATTTTATTTTAAATTTGATATGATTTGGTTGGTTGGGTTTCAAGTATGATGGGTTTACTACTTACTCCGGTTTATTCTACACTCTGCCAAATAGGTTTATTTGGACCCGGAGATACAAGACATATAGATACACAAATATAGGAGATATAGATACACAAATACGGGAGATATAGATACACAAATACAGGAGATATAGATACATAAATATAGGAGATATAGGTACACAAATGTAGGAGATATAGATACACAAATACAGGAGATATAGATACACAAATATAGGAGATATAGATGCACAAATACAGGAGATATAGATACAAATATAGGAAATATAGATACACCAATATAGGAGATATAGATACACAAATATAGGAGATATAGATACACCACTATAGGAGATATAGATACACAAATATAGGAGATATAGATACACAAACATAGGAGATATAGATACACAAATATAGGAGATATAGATACACAAATATAGGAGATATAGATAAACAAATATAGGGGATATAGATACACACATATATAGTAGATATAGATACACAAATATAGGAGTAATAGGTACACACATATAGTAGATATAGATACACAAATATAGGGGATATAGATACACAAATATAGGAGATATAGACACACACATATAGGAGAAATAGGTACACACTTATAGTAGATATAGATACACAAATATAGTAGATATAGATATACAAATATAGGAGATATAGGTACACATATAGGAGATAGAGGTACACAAATATAGGAGATATAGATACACAAATATAGGAGATATAGATACACAAATATAGGAGATATAGTTAAACAAATATAGGAGAAATAGATACACAAATATAGGAGATAGAGGTACACAAATATAGTAGATATAAATACCAAATACAGGTCGACATATAGATACACAAATATAGGAGATATTGATACACCAATATAGGAGATATAGGTAAACAAATACAGGAGATATAGATACACAAATATAAGAGATATAGATACACCAATAAAGTAGATATAGATACACAAATATAGGAGATATAGGTAAACAAATAAATAAGATATAGATACAAAAATACAGGAGATAATGATACATCAATGTAGGAGATAAAGATACAAAAATACAGGAGATATAAATACAAAAATATAGAAGATATAGATACACAAATATAGGAGATATTGATACACCAATATAGGAGATATAGATACACCAATATAGGAGATATAGATACACAAATATAGGAGATATAGATACACAAATATTGGAGATATTGATACACCAATATAGGAGATATAGAAACATCAATATAGGAAATATAGGTACTCAAATACAGGAGATATAGACACACAAATACAGGAGATATAGACACACAAATACAGGAGATATAGACATACAAATACAGGAGATATAGATAGACACATACAGAAGATATTAATACGTACAAATACAAGAGATATAGAAACACAAATACAGGAGATATAGATACACAAATATAGGAGATATAGATACACCAATATAGGAGATATAGGTACACCAATATAGGAGATATAGGTACACACATACAGGAGATATAGATAAACAAATGCAAGAGATATAGATACACAAATTCAGGAGATATAGATAATATAGAGATATAGATACAAAAGTATAAGAAATATAGATTCACAAATACTGGAGATATAGAAACAAAAATACAGGAGATATTTATACACAAATACAGAAGATATTGATACACCAATATAGGAGATATAGATACACAAAAACAGGAGATATAGATACAAAAATACAGGAGATATAGATACACAAATTTAGGAGATATAGATACACAAATACAGGAGATATAGATACACAAATATAGGAGATATAGACACACACATAAAGGAGATATGTATACAAAATTACATGTGGTATAGATACACCAATATAGGAGATATTGATGACATAAGAAAACATTTTCTAAAATGTAAAAAAACATTTTATAATCTAACAAAGTAACTTTAAACGCCTTGCACAAATACTTCATTCACTTGTACATTCTATTGTTTCACTGTATAAAAAGTAGAAAAGGCTTAAAAACTTTGTTTTGAATAACTTTTATGTCAACAAAAGAAAAATGTAAAAAGAGAATTAATTAAATAGTTTAAAAATGAAAAATAAGTTTAATAAAACTAGAATTTCAGTTTGTTTACATTCAATATCAAGATGAAATAAATTTCGACGAAAACAAATATTTATCAATAATAAGCTAAATATTTAATCTGTAGTCGGAATGTTGTGTCGTTAATAAAAGGATCAATCCCTGAGCCCAAAACTTAAGACAGGGTATCGATATGAAAACCAGTTTTGAAATCCGGGCTTCACGAATGGGGTTAGTTTTTGGGATATCAAATATTTTTGTTCTGAAATATTATTTTATTTAGTTTCTTCTTATTCTCCTTTTTTGTCGAATCTTTTAAATCAGAATCTACAAAATGTTAAGACCCCAAAAAGAAAACTTGAAAGTTTCGTTCAACGATACTCTTATAAATTTCGGACTCTGATATCCCACTCTGTAACCCTAAACTAAGCAGTGTACTGCACTGGTCTACAGTACACTGACCGAACTGTAAATGGGTTTTAGTGGAGAGTACTCCATTTTATGGCGACCAATGGTAAATTTTTATTTCCTTATTGATATATATCGGTGGTCATATCCTATAATAACTTTAATTTAGCGAAAATGCAATATCAACAAAATCTGCACACTGAACTATACAGAAGGGGAATGTCAAAATGCGACATTATTCTTGCTATTTTGTAAACTTGTAGATTCTGAAGGATGAGAAAAGAAAATTTTCCGTGCTATAAAGTTAAATTAGCTGTATATTATAGCCTTGAGCTATAAAATAATCATCCTGCTATAAAGTTAAATTAGCTGTATATTATAGCCTTGAGCTATAAAATAATCATCCTGCTATAAAGTTAAATTAGCTGTATATTATAGCCTTGAGCTATAAAATAATCATCCTGCTATAAAGTTAAATTAGCTGTATATTATAGCCTTGAGCTATAAAATAATCATCCTGCTATAAAGTTAAATTAGCTGTATATTATAGCCTTGAGCTATAAAATAATCATCCTGCTATAAAGTTAAATTAGCTGTATATTATAGCCTTGAGCTATAAAATAATCATCCTGCTATAAAGTTGNGCTAAAGGTATAGGGACACAATAAAATCTGAAAAGTCTTGAACCTCCTCGATAAATAGAAAATTTTTGTCCGAAACTTAACAACAGTGCGAACCAAAATATTAGTGTTATAAATAGTTATTTAAATTGTTTCATTCAGATTTACTTTATAGTTTGACGTACGCAGTAAACAGTATAATTTTCTAGGAGAAAATATAGAATTTATGTTCTCTTTTAGAACCAAAGATATACTGTGAGAACCATAAATTTTCAAATAGGAAGACGACATTTTAGCAATCCTAGGTCTATTTGATGATGTTTAAAAGCAAATAATTCTAATAATAAAACTTTTTAAGTGAAATGGGTCTGTATCTTGTCTGTATCTGGTCTGTATCTGGTCTGTATCTGGTCTGTATCTGGTCTGTATCTGCGTTTCATTTCATATTTTGAAACTAATTATGTTGATAAATTTTCTGTAAACATTAAGATGTGTCAATTCTATATTATCTACATGAATTTTTTTGTTTAAAATTATAATTTTTCCTTATTTTTAGTTTTACCCAACATACCCCATCTATTTTAAAGTTTTTCAGGAATGATTTATAGATTTTTTGGATGCATCTATATATAAAAAGTGTCTGTTTGTTTATTTGTCCAATCATATCTCAGGAACCTCTTGACCGATTTGCCTCAAATTTTGATTGGAGAAATTGAAAGAACCACGGAAAGGTTCTTAGCGTGGTTTTGAGATTTTAAGTTGATTGGGTTCACTTTTATCGGGAAAATAGATAAAATCGTAATTTACGATTAAGTGCGGGTAAACGGCGGGTGTTTTAGGACGATTTGTAACATTGGGCGTTTTGTGTATGGGTGATGTGTAATCTTGGGTGTTTTGTGTATGGGTGATGTGTAATCTTGGGTGTTTTGTGTATGGGTGATGTGTAACATTGGGCGTTTTGTGTATGGGTGATGTGTAACATTGGGCGTTTTGTTTTTGGGTGATGTGTAATCTTGGGTGTTTTGTTATTGGACTTTTTGTTATTGGACATTTTTTTTGGACATTTTGTTTTTGGGCATTTTGTATCCTCTCCGTCGTTTTGGCTTTTATTGGATACAAACAGTCAAGTCTAATATATATACATATATATATATCTTTATAATTATTAGGTTCACAGTTTTATGAAACATTTATTAATGTTTTCCCGTTTACTTTTTCGGAGCACATTATTTTGACTGACCAAAAACTTATCCAAACGTTTTGTCGTTTATTGAACACAAACAAACAGACCAGTCAAATATATAGATTATTTTTCCAAATATACAGATTATATTTCAAATTCATTTGATTTTATAAAGTATTGTTGGAGATGCTTTAATAGGAAAAAAGACCAATTTAACATTTAACACATTAACATTAACATTAACATTAACATTTTACCTCTTTTTAAGGACTTTTAGTTTAGATGGATTTATACTTTATTGATAAAAAATTCTACGGAAAACAAATTGTCTAATTTAAATGATTCTTTATTTAAAATTTCAGGGGCATGCCTGTTTCACAACGGTACCCTTGAAACCTTAATCTGATTAATAATCTGGACGATAGTTTCTAGCTTTGAAAGTGCTTTATTCGATATGTTATTGTTTAATTTAAACTGTTGATTTTCGTTTTTGGTTTCTCTATGACTTGCGCATTTCTTGCTTTCATAAGAAACAATGGAGAAACTATCAGAATTAAACAAAAAGATGACGCTATCTTCCACATTTTTGATCAAATTGAGGTTTCAAGGGTACCTTTGTAAATCGGTCATTGCTATCTTTGTATGGAGCGTCACAGGAAATTACGCTTACAGTCCCTTTAAATAAAATGATTTCCCTGTGTGTAAATACTTTCAATAATTCAAATCTAAAATTATCAAACCAACCCTTATAATACTTACATCTTCGAAAGGGTAGAAGTAGAAGGAGAAAGACATAAGAATCCATTCCGTCTCCGGGGTAGAAAACGGACTGGAGAGTTTTCTCCGGGTTCCTCAATTCTCACTTACTCCTCTCAGTCCTCGGATATAGAGAATAATAATATTTTAGAAATATTTTTGAAAAATTCTGTTTTACTTGTATCGTAATTACCGTTTGATTTTGACGGGAAAGAATTCAATTCTTTGCAGCAAACTTATATTTTTAAATCCCTTTATCTTTGCAACCTGATTGTGAATGGAGCGTCACAGGAAATTACGCTTACAGTCCCTTTAAATAAAATGATTTCCCTGTGTGTAAATACTTTCAATAATTCAAATCTAAAATTATCAAACCAACCCCTATAATACTTACATCTTCGAAAGGGTAGAAGTAGAAGGAGAAAGACATAAGAATCCATTCCGTCTCCGGGGTAGAAAACGGACTGGAGAGTTTTCTCCGGGTTCCTCAATTCTCACTTACTCCTCTCAGTCCTCGGATATAGAGAATAATAATATTTTAGAAATATTTTTGAAAAATTCTGTTTTACTTGTATCGTAATTACCGTTTGATTTTGACGGGAAAGAATTCAATTCTTTGCAGCAAACTTATATTTTTAAATCCCTTTATCTTTGCAACCTGATTGTGTTTAACAGTTTTATGATGCATAATCTTTCTTTTCTATTTAATACTTTTTTGTTTGCATATGCGTTTTAAACGAAAAAGTAGATTTGAATATTGTTGAATTTAAATAAAAAAAACCGAATGCATCTCATGGTGTAAATATATATATTTCCCATGAAAACGATATCCCACCTACTCTTGAAGGCTCAGGTGTTCCGTATCAGCTCTATCCCCAAATTTACAATAAGCCTCACAGTGCAGTAATTTAGAAGAGACGATGGGGTGTAAAAGGGATATGCGCCGTGATTCTTTGTATCTTCTGGTGCATTTCGTTTTTTTACAGTTCAGAAACTCTTGATATAATACTGTTTGACTACTTAATAATATTAATCTGCATTCTGAATCAAGTCATATTGACCCAAGCCTGGGACAATATTATTTTTTTTCTACAGAATTACCAACACGCATTAAAATTACAAAAAAATCTGATTTTTTTTAGATTTAAAAAATGGGTCAGCGCAAGCATTTAAAACAATCCTTAATCACCAAGAAAGGTCGAATTTTCCATTTTTTAAAACATGCTCACCACTGAATATAGCCCGTTTTTTGGTTTTTTGATAATTGTCTGGTTTAGGGGCAAAATTATCTCGCGTTTACAAAAAAAAATATGTGCTGAATGAATTTGAAAGTGAGAAAAAATTTCGTTTTTGTTTTACTTTTTTATTTTAGAAACTTTTAACACGTGCTGAGAGGATCTGTACATTTTTATCAAAAAAGTGCCAAATGGTCCCACCCTTATTTTAACATATAAAGCCCGTTAATACCCGAAAAAAAATCTATAAGAATTTTTTTCGGTGAAGTTATTTCTCTCATCAATTCCCCTCTTTTCCAACTCTTTCCAACACTTTTCAACTCTTTTAATCCGCTCATCGTCATAATCCATTTCCTTGCTAATCATCATAATTACTTTTTTCTTTTATCATCATAATCTCTTTTCTCTTTCATTAACATAATCTCTTTTCTCTCTCATCATCTTAATCTCTTTTCTCTCTCATCATCATAATATCTTTTCTCTCTCATCATCATAATCTCTTTTCTCTCTCATCATCATAATCTCTTTNAGTGCTCACCGTAAACGACTTATACCGGGAGAACAATTTAAATGTTTTATCCTAATTTCTTTCCGGAAATGATTTCAGATGTAAGGGGAGGGATAAAGTAAAAGATTCAAAATTGACCAATTGTTTTAATATATTTAAATTCGACTTCCGGTATCTGTCGTTGCCACGCTATTACGGCGAAAATAAAAATAGATATTAAAGTGTTCCAATATGTAAAGTGAGCAATCAGTTTATCTGATTCTCCTATTCATGATTTTAAAGCTTAACTGATTTGTATCCTTACTTTTCTTAACTATCCTACTTTATATAGTTCTTGATATTGAAGTTTGTATTTATGTATTTCAGGATATCAACAACTAAAACAATGTTCTAATATATTGTAACTTTAGATAGAAAAGTTTTTAAACACAATTAAATTTTGAACTTATATAACTAAATTATATCTACTTATGCAATAAATGAATACAATAAACATGTATAGAGTAACCCTAGTTGTAAAATTGAAAGATTTAACAAATAAAAATAATATTATATCAATTAACTTTTGATATAAAGGAACTTAAAACTAAAACTTACACTGCACCTTAGTTTTTTTCTTTTACACACCTTTTTACACACACACAACCACTAACTTTTAAGAGTTCTTGTTTAAGTGCAGGGGCGCTGTCCGTCTGTTGTTAATTTGGGTGTGACGAAGGAATGTGCAAACTGGTGTGACGTTAGAATATATGCTTTAATGTAAAAACTATTGAAACATTGTTCGTCCTTCTCCCCTATGAAGGTTTGAAAGAGAAACATGTATAACAACATGTTGCATTTATTGCCAATTTCTTCGGAAACCGAGGGATTCCGATATTTCTTTAATTATAGAGGTCTGTATCTCTTCATCACTGTAGGTGATCCGTAGTTTATACCATAGGTAAAATCTAAAATGATATTCTGAGAAATCTTCTTTATCAAATACAGAGTCTTTTTTCAGTCGATGGTAGAGGGGGGAAAATTTCTTTATATATACTGGATGAAGCTTCTTTTCAGTTAAATTGATGGTCATGCAGTGACCACCCTGATGTCTCATGCAGTTAGTGAGGAGAGTATCCAAGGTTTCTTTTAGGGTATAGGGCAAGGGCAGGTTTCTGTATATCGATCCATTGACCGTGACATTTTTCCAGATACTGTGATCCTTTCTCTTAGTTTGGATATGCAGATTCTTATGAATGTAGGATAAGGCTATTTTTTTCAAGCTTGGAACTTCGAATGGACCCTTTCTTTCTGCAGGACATGGTAAACGAGGATCTTCTCCTATTGGATTAACACGTTCCTCGCGGTCGTCCTCAGTAATTACTTGTTGATAGTGGAAAAAGTTGTCCCCCGGATTGGGATTAGGAATAGGAATAAAACCCGGGATGTGTGGTTGATTTACATGCATATCTCCCATATCAATAGTTAATCTGAAAAGAGTAAATAGTTTAAAAACGAAAAGTAGTTGAAAAGAAAATATTAGCACTGAACACATAGAGTAATAAAACGAAGAGGTGAAGCTTAGCTCAGGTTTACACAACCAAACTCCCTACTAATTAATATATAGAGTGGTCGGTTGCATACATCACGATATGTTTACGTAGTGTTTACGATATGTTTACATAACTTTTTGTTAATAAATTGAAAACCTACAAATTTTAAAATTGTCAAATGTTTGCAGCAACATCATCGAATTCTCTTTAAATAAAGAAAGAAAATCTAAAAGTTGGTCAATACGATCACTCTATATACATGTGTACAGTGTTAGATACGTAAACATATCGTGATGTATACAACCGACCACTCAATTAATTAATTAATAGAGAGGTCGGTTGTATAAATCTGAGCTAAGCTTCTCCTCTTCGTTTTATGACTAGACAGGAAAAGAAATGGAGGGGAAATTGTAAGAAAAAGGGAAAAAGAAAGTAATTTAAATAAATGGGAGGAAGGATGTAATTAAAGTAATTAAATGGAATATACTGTATAAATGAAAGAAATGAAAAGAAGTAAAAACGTGAGGGAGTAAAATAAAGTAAGTAAACAACTAGAATGGAATGTGAGTAAAATTAAGCAAGTAAACAACTAAAATGGAATATGAGTAAAATTAAGCAACAACTAGAATGGAATATGAGTAAAATTAAGCAAGTAAACAACTAGAATGGAATATGAGTAAAATCAAGCAAGTAAACAACTAAAATGGAATATAAGTAAATTAAGCAAGTAAACAACTAGAATGGAATATGAGGAAAATTAAGCAAGTAAACAACTACAATGGAATATGAGTAAAATTAAGCAAGTAAACAACTAGAATGGAATATGAGTAAAATTAAGCAAGTAAACAACTAGAATGAAATATGAGTAAAATTAAGCAAGTAAACAACTAGAATGGAATATGAGTAAAATTAAGCAAGTAAACAACTAGAATGGAATATGAGTAAAATTAAGCAAGTAAACAACTAAAATGGAATATGAGGAAAATTAAGCAAGTAAACAGCTAGAATGGAATATGAGGAAAATTAAGCAAGTAAACAACTAGAATGGAATATGAGGAAAATTAAGCAAGTAAACAACTAGAATGGAATATGAGGAAAATTAAGCAAATAAACAACTAGAATGGAATATGAGGAAAATTAAGCAAGTAAACAACTAGAATGGAATATGAGGAAAATTAAGCAAGTAAACAACTAGAATGGAATATGAGGAAAATTAAGCGAGTAAACAACTAGAATGGAATATGAGGAAAATTATGAAGCAAATAAACAACTAGAATGGAATATGAGGAAAATTAAGCAAGTAAACAACTAGAATGGAATATGAGGAAAATTAGACAAGTAAACAACTAGAATGGACTATGAGGAAAATTAAGCAAGTAAACAACTATAATGGAATATGAGTAAAATTAAGCAAGTAAACAACTAGAATGGAATATGAGGAAAATTATGATGCAAATTGAAAGAAAATCAATTTGAGAATGTTGCGGTAAAGAATGAACATAATGAAAGAAAAAAAAACAAAGAGATAATTAAAATAAGCGAAGTGTTAAATTTAAGAAAAATAGTAAAAATAAAATAGAAGTGAGGGGAAAAATGTGTTAAAAAAATTCAATGATGGACTGAATTGAATGCTTAAACAAAATATGAATGGATAATATAGAATGAAAACGATTTCGAGGAACAGAAAAACAAATTTATGTAAAGAGAAAAAGGAGTGAAACAAAAAAAGATAAGACATAATGAATAGTAACAAAATGACAGGAATATTTGTAGGAAAGGTTATAAAATTGTGTAAGAAAAGAAAATACCATATTGTTGAAAGGCAATAATTTAGAAGTAGTTTTAAAAGAATGGAAAGGAGAGTGTAAAGAGTAGTATAAGCAACTCTACTATAAAACAATATGTCTTCAATGCAAACCAAAAGGAGACTGAACTACGAAGGGAATGTTACGTGAAATGTAGGTTTACATGTGAAGGGGGGTTGAGGGGGGGGGGAAGAAAAAAATGTATCGAAAATGGAAAGGAACGAAAAGACGGGGAATAAACATTAAACTGTGAAAGTAAACTAGGGAAACTTGATAGATGGAGCAGTAGAAACTTGATAGATGGAGCAGTAGAAACTTGATAGATGGAGCAGTAGAAACTTGATAGATGGAGCGTTAGAAACGAAGACGGAAGAGAAGAGGGGAGACGAAATTTAGTGAGGTATTTGTATATGATTGATGTATCATCATAGTCTCTTTTCTCTCTTATCATCATAATCTCTTTTCTCTCTCATCATTATAATCTCTTTTCTCTCTCATCATCATAATCTCTTTTCTCTCTCATCATCATCATCCCTTTTCTCTCTCATCATCATCATCTCTTTTCTCTCTCATCATCATCCCTTTTCTCTCTCATCATAATCTCTTTTCCCTCTTATCATCATAATCTCTTTTCTCTCTCATCATCATAATCTCTTTTCTCTCTCATCATCATCATCCCTTTTCTCTCTCATCGTCATAATCTCTTTTCTCTCTCATCATCATAATCTATTTTCTCTCTCATCATCATCATCCCTTTTCTCTCTCATCATCATAATCTATTTTCTCTCTCATCATCATCATAATCTCTTTTCTCTCTCATCATCTTTATCTATTTTCTCTCTCATCATCATAATCCCTTTTCTCTCTCATCATCATAATCTATTTTCTCTCTCATCATCATAATCTATTTTCTCTTTCATCATCATCATAATCTCTTTTCTCTCTCATCATCATAATCTCTTTTCTCTCTTATCATCATAATCCCTTTCTCTCTCATCATCATAATCTCTTTCTCTCTCATCATCATAATCTCTTTTCTCTCTCATCATCAAAATATATTTACTCAAATATTGAAAAAAAAATATATTTACTCAAATATAAAACACAAAGTTAACTTCTTGATAAAAAAAGAAATATCACAGTGGGGTGTTATTATCATTTTAATTTCAATTTAATGAAATTTTATTTTTACTAAAATACTAACTGCTGTACTGCAGCAGTGCAAATTCACAAATTTAAAATTTACATTGTACTTTATATGTGGGTATAGAAAGTGCAACTGCTGTGGATTAAAATATTGTTCTGTGTGTATTAATAGTGATGGAGTACAAACTACCAGTGGATTAAGGTACAATTCCTGTCCTTATAGATAGTACTAGAGTACATTGAACTACTGGTGGTTTAAATACAACTGCTGTGCATGTAGATAGTACTGGAGTACAGTACTACCGGTGGATTTAAGATCCATTAATGGGCTTCCATAACAACAGCTGTATTGCAAATAGATAGCGCTGAAGTACAGTGAACTATCGGTGGATATAAGTACAGCTTACGTGCTTGTAGAAAATACAGCTGCTGTGATTGTAGAAAGTACAGCTGCTGTGTTTATAGAAAGTACAGCTGCTGTGATTGTAGAAAGTACAGCTGCTGTGATTTTAGAATATACAGTTGCTGTGTTTATATAAATAAAACTGTTGTGATCATAGATATTAGTTATTAACTGATAGTGATTGGGCGATTAGGGACTGTAAGCGTAATTTTCAGCTGACCCCACATGCTAAGATGGCAATAACCAGATTTACAACAGTACCCTTAAAAGCTTTGTCTGATCAAGTATTAATTATGTATGCAAGTTTATGTTTTTTTTTATTATTTTTGGTTTTTCTACAGAGAAATTTATTGCTTATAAGAAATAATCGAGAAATTCACAGAAATTAACACTTACATATTTTTGATAAGATTTCAAGGGTAACGTTGTTGATCGGGCATTACTATCACTGCATGGTGGGTCACTTGAATTTACACTTGCAGGCTCTTTAATAACAGATTATAAGGTACACTACTTGAATAGCATTGAAACCGAATAATTAATGATTGATACATTTTCTAAATGCTCAGAGGCCGAATTTCAAGAATTTGTTTGAGCCGCGGCTTAACTATGGTTGGTTCCACTTAAAGTTGTGTTCAATGTTTCAAGATTTAAGCCGGCACTCAATTAAAACTGGTTTTTGGCGGATTTGAGACGCGGCTAAAATCAATAAATTCGGACTCAGGCAAGATGTTTTTTTTTTTGACAAATAATAAACTTATTCTTATAAATAATAAAAACCTCAGAGTTCAGTAAATCCGCTTAAAGGGACTGTCCAGGAAAAATGAAAGGGGGTATAGGCGGAAACCTAAGCATTTTAGGGATTGACCGAGACCCATCAGAGTTCTATCTCATGTTCCTGTCTCGAGAAATTTAATAACTAAATTAGCGCCTATCATCGGGGAATCAATTGATACGAAACTATTTATAAAAATTGTAGTTCATGAAAAGATATTGCTCTAAAGAATATTTGTGAAAAATACATGTTTCGTTGATATATCAACAGTTAACAGATAATTAAACTATAATTAACAATGAGCAAAAATGTCGGGGGGGAAATCATTATTACATTTCGTAAAAAATAAGGGTGTAATTGAAGAGATACATCTTAAGCTCAGTTTGTCTGCAAATCTAGAAATGAACAACGAAAAATATTAGAAATAATCAATAATTTTGTCAACAATGGGAAAAACTATGAAAAGCCTATCAGTCTATATTTAAGCTAATAAAACTTTTTGTAAAAAATTACAAAAAAGCTCAAACGTTTAGATAAAAATAAATAATAAATCTCATGAATGGAACTATTTGATTTGAAATTGTTGCGTACATATAGTACATAATGTACAAATCTATGGAATTGAATTGTACTAGAACCGGCATTTCCCTCAAACACTTTATAACTTTTGTTTTTTAGCCGCCCCCGAATCTATAAAAGGTGGGATTTAAAGGATAGTTAATACTGACAATATTGCAGATAATATTAATCTCAAAACTGTAAACATGATACAAATTAAATTCTTGTTCAAAACAAAAACTTAAAAGATCGGACAGAATGGTCATTCAGATCACTTTCTTCTGAAATAAAAATCAACAGAAAAATAAGTACAATATATCATTTGAGACATTAATGGCATTATACTTCTTGCTTCACCTAATTATTGCATTGTACATTGTACAAATATTGTTTATATTGTACTGTTGTAAGGTACAGCTAATCTGTACAAGATTAAGCAAATATGTACAGATCTGTACATGAAGGCACATTCTATCCAACCTTATTCCAGGGTTATGGTTCAGTAAGGAGAAGATCTTCAATCTGTTCGTGAAGGCACATTCTATCCAACCTTACTCCAGGGTTAAGGTTTAGTAAGGAGAAGATCTTCAATATCTGAGGATTCAGATCCGGAATAGTTCTGATAATCAGTATCAATACCCATCCTCTTCAAATCTCTGAAACAGGAAGCATATAAACATTTTCAATCAATTAGAAGTATTCTTCATCATTGGATTGTAGAAGGTTATACTACTATACATTTACTCCCAGTTCTTAGTTGAATAAAGATGCTGACAGAGTATCCCACATCTGGGGGGGAGAAGGGGGGACATCCCCTGGAAAATTACTTTGCCCTGTCTCAGAAATTGAGGAGATGTAACCCCCCCCCCAAACCAGGAAAAAAGATGCAAAACTTGGAGTGCTACTTCTTCTGTGCAGTAATTTAAAAAAATTAAGGACAGGGGGGGTTAAAAATTACCAGTTCTTGCATATTTTTAAAAGCTAAAATCTTGAACTTTTTTTGCAGAAAATTTTTTTACCATGTTAAAGGCGATTATATTACTCATGTTTCAAGAGAACCCGATACATAATCTAGAACTTACTCATCTAATTGTAGATCATCTTCACTATCATCACTGAACAGATCATCCTTCCGTTTCAACGGTTTAAATGAGTAACTCCGCTCTGATTTAGGATTTCTTGAATCCATCTTGCAGGAGAGATAACCCAGGATACACACGGTTATTCCTGAATACAAAATCATTTCAGGAGGTTTAGAGATTGCTTTAGGCTTTACACAACAACCAGGAGGTTAAAGTCCCGACTGTTGTGTGATTTTTCATCCCGGAACTGATTTTGATGGAGAATATTTTGACTAGTCTTTCTACAATCTTAGTTCAATATGAAAGTTTGTCTGTATGAACTAAAAAGTTCAATATGAAAGTTTGTCTGTATGAATTAAAAAGTTCAATGTGGAAGTTTGTCTGTATGAACTAAAAAGTTCAATGTGGAAGTTTGTCTGTATGAACTAAAAAGTTCAATGTAGAAGTTTGTCTATGAACTAAAAAAGATAGATACATTACCGGTCACACTCTTTAAGTCTATTTGATCTAAGAGGATTCAGAGTTGAAACTATCAAAAGTCTACAAGATCAAGTTGGAAAAATATACGGATTTTAAAAAAATGAGGCAAGTAATCAGTTCCTTTCGTCACATTTTTAAACGAAGACCCACAATACCTGTAGCTAGGAAGGCAAAAACAGCAAGGACCGGAACTCTACTGCTTGATTCAACTCTAGCTCTGATATGACGAACCTCGCCTTAATAAAATAAGAAATAGTTTAACGTGAGGGCTGAAATTACAGATGAATTCAGACTGTTTGGGACGTTTTGCACGGCAAATTTAAGATGACTAATAGTAAATCAAGGTTGAAATGTGGTCTTACGATTCGTAGACTTTATTCAATTTTTTTCAGACATAAAAGAATTAAGTTTTTTTAATATATTATTGGATCAATATGATTTTAAAACAGTTGCGGCTTTATAACTAAAGATATTTAAAATATAAATATATTTTTTATGCTGTAACATTAACTGATATAGGTTTGAACCCCTCTACTCAATATCTACCTGGATACACTGTAACATTAACTGATGTAGGTTTGAACCCCTTTACTATATATCTACCTGGATACACTGTAACATTAACTGATGTAGTTTGAACCCCTCTACCCTATATCTACCTGGATACACTGTAACATTAACTGATTTAGGTTTGAACCCCTCTACTCTATATCTACCTGGATACACTGTAACATTAACTGATGTAGGTTTGAACCCCTCTACTATATATCTACCTGGATACACTGTAACATTAACTGATGTAGTTTGAACTTCTCTACTCTATATATACCTGGATACACTGTAACATTAACTGATGTAGTTTGAACCCCTCTACCCTATATCTACCTGGATACACTGTAACATTAACTGATGTAGGTTTGAACCCCTCTACTCTATATATACCTGGATACACTGTAGCATTAACTGATTTTGGTTTGAACTCCTCTACTCTATATCTACCTGGATACACTGTAACATTTACTGATGAAGGTTTGAACCCTCTCTACTCTATATCTACCTGGATACACTGTAACATTAACTGATGTAGTTTGAACCCCTCTACTCTATATCTACCTGGATACACTGTAACATTAACTGATGTAGGTTTAAACCCTTCTACTTGTATCTCTAAAGTCCAGAACCCAGCAGGTACAAGTCTCCAAACATCGCTTCTAGATTAAAAAACTATTTGAAGCATTTATGAAGAAGAAATTATGGTTAACATTTTTTGCAAAAATATGCTTTTGTACTTCTGCATGATTGATGAAAAATAATAAAATTATGATTAGAAAAACATCTTGAGGGGGGGGCGTTTACCGCCCTCCCCCCTCAGGCTTTTTTCCCCTAGCACTCTTATTTTTGACTCTATCGCCGTTGACTTTTAATGATAAGAAAATTAAAGTATTTTTTGTTATTTTTTGTTATTTTTTTTTAATGCATTGGGTACAGGGCGGTAAAATCTAAAATAGCCCATAGCTTTTTTGTGACTAGAGCTAAAGATCTTAAAACTATATTTTTGAAAAGCCCTTGAAAAATGGATGTAGAAACATGCCACATCTTGTTCAAAACAAAGAAATTAATATTTTTCATTTTTTTTACCCTTTTTGGCATTTTTTTTAAGCCTCTCTAGCACCCAAACTATTAAAGTTATCGGTCTAATTTTTTTTTCAACGAGCTTGCCTTGAAATATTGGATGAACGTGCATTTCAACCCAATTTCTATTTATACCCAGGCTATACATAGAATGAGAGCCTCCAGCCTTTATAGGTTTAAAGAATCTGGGGGCAGGTGATTCTTGTTGCGCTGGAAAAAGATTAATACTTGAACAACAAAAAGGAAGTTTGTTTACCTTTTGTGATACCGTACCCAAAAATTCTTTATTTACCCCTAAAATCATTAATCGTTTCCTAAAAAGCCTTTGTTCCCCCCATTTAGGCAAATTTAACCCTTAAACCTGGAACATTAAAAGATTTACACCCCTGGAAACACCACTAGAATCCCCCCCCCCT
>NW_019398025.1:26767-33935 GCF_000591075.1 Eurytemora carolleeae
ATACATATGGATATGTACTCCCTGGACTCCAACTAAACTCTCAACAACACACTGAAATAAAGATACATATGGATATGTACTCCCTGGACTCCAACTAAACTCTCAACAACACACTGAAAAAAAGATACTTATGGATATACCAAATTGGTTAATAATTTCTATAAATGTTAACTAAAAAGTTTTTTTTACAAAACAAAAGGCAATAAAAAGCATAATTTAAAAGTAAAATTTTGAATTTCCTTAGGAAATGTTATATCTGTATGTTATCCCGGTTCCAATGGATCCAACCCTGCAGACCTGTCTTATATTAAAGATTCTATGCTCGAACAGAAAACCGGAAAAGATGAAAAATTACCATTTTTGTAAAATCCCAAATTTCTCCCAGATTATCTGGTTGTGAGCAACAGGATAACCCCACCATGGCGGCAGGACCAGAGATACGAGAGGTCGGGGTAACTGTCCGCCCTGCTCCAGGTTCTCCACTACACCTGGCAAGGGTAGAGGAGGCACCCTGAAAACCGTCGGCAATCTTTTTCATCCCACTAAACAAATAGTTTTATCAAGTTGTATTTAACCCGTTAAGCTTAATAAATGGGATTAAAACATCAAACCCTAACTTTATCTCATTGCATTTTCGTTAAGGGACAAAGGTCTTATTTATTCCTAAAACTTTAATTAAATACTAAACACATTTATTATGAAATAAGAAAATACCAAACCTGGCATCTTCTCCTTGTGGTATGAAGATGCTGGAGCTACCCGAGTAGAAACCTAAACTCAGCAAACACTTGAACCTGTCTTCGTGCATTTTAAGCTCAGAAACCATCTTCATCTCCCTCCTGTCCTGCTCGGAGCAGGGTTCGGAGCTAGAACTACTAGGATACTCCAGGTCCGGGAATCCAACGTACAAATCATAGGTTTCCAGTAGGACGGTTATCATATCATCCTTATTCATCCTGGTTGTTAAGAACTCGGCCAGGTTTACTGCAATCTCTGAGCCGAGTTTATCGAACCCGAAGAGTAGGATAGGAGGACGGTTATCCGACCCTAAATCTTTACTAATCCTGAGCACAGTGTTGGATTCCATCTTGAGAAGCTGAACGTAACTTGGGTATTGAACAACCAGAGAGTTTAGAGATGTTGTCTTCTGGGTTAGATTATGATAAACCAGGTTTGATACAGCTCGACTCTCCAGGATTACATCACGTCGAGTCATCAGATCATCCGTCACGGAGAATCCAACCAGCTTAGTGATATGCTCCTTACAAGAGATCTCCATTTTAAAGGAACCTGCTGGTAACACGGAGATAAACTTTCCGTCCGAACCTGTCATAACAGTTCGTCCTACTAGTTTGATACTGGCTCCAGATATAGGTTTGTTTTGTGCATCCAGGACGGTTCCCCAGACTCCTTGATGTGCTCGGGAGAGAACCTTGAGCAATGGCGCCATGTTTTCTTTCCAATAGTCGAGAATGGTTTTTGATTTAGGAAAGTTACAGCATGAAATATGCGCGGAAATGGCGGGAACCTGGAAATTTTTCCAAGCAAAATCCAGGAAAGAATTAGTGTACAGGGTGGGAAGAATTTTACTCCCTTCAACGCTGCCCATTGGGAAAGTTTCTTTTTCCAGCTGTTTTCCATTAATATTCTTTCCCTGACAGGGATCTGATGTGTTGTACATGATAGGATGAGACTTTAAATACGTATTGGCGAGATGTTCCAGGACTCCGGTAATCTCCAGTTCTCCGGAACCCGGCGTGTCCCAAGGATATCTCACAAACATTCCGTTCCCTTCTATACTCAGTGCATAGTCGAATTGAACCTGAGACATGAGGGACTCAACTGCCCTGGCGGCAGGATCTTTGACGGGGTCGGAGAACAGGTTTCCAGTCTCCTGGTTCATCCTAGATACATCCTTGTAGGAGCATTGGGACTCCTCCGTTATCTTGAACCCGTTCATGTCAACGGCAGGCAGGATATAGATTTCGGCATTCTTCAAGATCATTGTGATCACATTGTCTCCAACCTTAAAAAATAAAAGTAATAATACAAATATTTGTATTGAATCCTCATGACCATAATAAATCTCAAAACTTAATTCTGATCAACCCAGACCGAAATCTTAAACCAAAATCTGCACACATTTTAAATAAAATAATCAAACATTTGTTTTATAATAAAATGGAAATTTGAATAATTAAAAAGATGAACTGTTAAAGTTGGTAGTTTTACGTTTTTACAAGAAAAACAAAACTCTGGAAAATCACTATAAAGATTGTACTAAACCCTGCTTTTTAACAATTCTAACGTTTAAATTTTAATCATTAATTTGTTATACATTATTTGGTAACCCCTAACTCGTTAAGTGTACAAAAAAAGTGCTTAGGATAAATTTAATTTTGATGCGTATGCGGATCCGGATCCTGGATCCGCACTGGAAAAAAATGGATCTGGATCCAGGTTATTTCTTTAAAATTTACTGAATTTAAGCAAAATTTTAAATTTAATGTCTTATTATTTTTGCTTATTTTTAAGCTAAAACTTTAAACTAATCAGAAATCAGGAAATTTTAATAATCTCTCCTTTTTACTAGTTCAGATTTGGGGTTTGAGAGCAATTTTTTTGTTGTTGCAGTTTTTGATTGATATTTTGCCCCTTGGATCCGTATATTTTTGCGGATCCGTATCCAGGAAGCCAAAATCTTGCGGATCCCCTAGGCACTGACAAAAACTGAAAATATTTCCGTGAAAGAGTCCAAATTCTTAAAAACAATTGTCATTAATATCAGTTATTTTTTAAAGTTTTAATATAAAAATAATTAAAATCTTTTTTCATAATAAAATTTGAATTAATAAAATAAATATAAAAATTAACTGTTAACCTATTGAAAGTTAGTTATTTACAATTTTACACAAAAACCTAAGCTCTGGAAAGTCGCTCCAAAAATTGCTTCTAAACACTTTTAACTTTTTTCTTTGATTAGAAGTACATTCTGTGGTAATCTTTAGCTCGTCGTGCTTAGTGTTGAAAAAAACTAAGATGTTTTCTATGATACTCCAAATTTTTAGATTTGAGTTTCCTTAAACATTTCATCAAATTTTAGTCAGACTCTCCAGATTCTTAAAAAACAATTTTCTATGTTCCTCAATTTCTTGTTTTAGAAGAAGACAGAACTGACCTTGACTCCCTCTCCGATATGCCGAGCTAGACGGATCAATAGTTCTCGTCCGATCGGTTGAGCTCCGTATAGTCCCCCAACCAGTAGAATCTTTACTTTAGGAATAGAATCGGTTAGAGCACTATCCGGATCCAGGGCAAGTCTTAAACCAGGAACCACCATTTGCCAGTCCGCCTCATTGATGAGTGCCTCGGCTAAAGAAGAGTAGGAGTTCTCTATATCAGCAATGGCGGATTTAATGTCGTCGTTAAGCATATAAGAACTCCGGTCTAGGTTCTTTACAAGGTTGAAATCATTGGATTTGGACCAGAGATCGGACTCGTCAGGGGAGAGGGTAAAGTTTAATACTGTAGCTGTTGGTTCTATATTGGATACTTCTACAGTTTGTGAGGTTGGATTGTAGAACGGAGCACTGACAGTGATCTTGTAAGTACCTGGAGCAAGAAGTCTCCAGAATTCACCCTCCGCAGTACTTCTTATATCATGATCTAACCCTTCAACAGTTATACTCGCGTTAACAACCGGATTATTGTTTGTATCCGTGATGAAACCTTTAACTCCGATGTGGACTGCCTCCATGTACTTGAGGAGAGACTCCTTGTTCTCCTGCCAGAAGGTCGGAAGGTTCTTACGCTCCGGGTACTTAATGCAGCCTAGCTCAAGGGTGATCTCGAAATCATTAGTGTTGAGATAGTTCCAGTCCTGCATACCTCCTGCTACACTGTACCAATTAGCTCCGTTCGTGATCCCAGACTCAAAGTGATCTCCGGACCCGGGGCAAGCGGTTCCAAGCTTCATCCTTGGATGGTTTAAACTGTAAATCTTGGCAAGATACACAAATGTTTCCTCATCCGGACTAGGATAGCTATTTCCACTGGTTTCCGTAGGGTTCGGAGTATCGTCAAACGGATAGTTTGCGACAAGAGAGCCGCCGTGTAGGTTGGCCGAAAGTACGAACGGATACTGTTGAGACCAGGACATGATGGCCGCCGTTTCCGGTTCTTGTACACTGTTATACTCGTTGGTGAAAAACTGATCTGGAAAATTTCTATTCAAATCTTTGTTGTTCGCATTGGGGCGTCCAACTAGAGATTGTCTATCCCCCTCTCGACCATTCTCAAACCCATCCGGGTTCATGGTCGGTAGGATGTGAATTCTAGTGGAATCAACAATCTTCGTCACTCTCTCGTTTCTCCCGTATCCCTCGCACAGGTATTTAATAAGTACCAGGAGTATCTCCCTCCCGACAACCTCATTTCCGTGCATGTTGCCTACATACTTGAACTCGGGTTCTCCCAGCTCATGAACTCCCGGTTTGTCGGAAATCTCAATGGCAAATAGATCACGTCCTTGCACTGACTTCCCAATGGTGTAAAGACGAGTGATGTTAGGAAACCTGTGAGCGTAGAAGCTCATATAGTTGTGAAGATCGTCATAGTGATGATAAACAAAATCAGGAGAGGTCAGAAATCCATCGGAATTTAATCGCAAGGACGTATCAGTAGGTTCGGGCGTCTCCGTGATATCAGTTGTCTCCGTCTGAACAGATCGTTTTACTAATTGAATGTTTAGAACCTTGGACGGAGAAGTTTTGGAGAGAATGACTGATTGCGGAGCAGAGGTTTCATATCCTACAGCACTCACAACCAGAGTATATTCACCCTCTGGTAACAGTCTCCAGTACTCTCCACGCTCTGTGCTAGTAATATTATGATTTATTCCGACCACGGAAATTATGGCTTTATTTATGGCTTCTCCGGCCTCATCCTGAACCAGCCCACTCACCCCCAGGTGTATGGACTCCATGTAGGCCAGCATTGACTCCTTGTTGTTTGACCACTCCCCCGGGAGTACTTGCCTTCTAGGATATTTACAGCAGGAGAGCTCCATAGTTATTTCAAAACAGTTTGAATGAAGATAGTTAAAATCCTCCATACCGCCAGGAACATCGTACCAGTGTGCTCCATTCGTAATTCCACCTGAAAATTTAGTTTGTCTGTTATATTATCATCTAAAAAACAGTTTAAATATCTCCTAATAATTCTGAATTAAGGGCTAATCAAAGGATCAGAAGCGTTTGTTTGTTTGCGATAAAATGTTTTAAATTGATTTTTAATTGTTGTGTTATGATTGGCCCAGTAAAACGTTGCGTTATGATTGGCCCCTGTAAAATGTTGTGTTATGATTGGCCCCTGTAAAATGTTTTGTTATGATTNATGATTGGCCCTGTAAAATGTTGCGTTATGATTGGCCCCTGTAAAATGTTGTGTTATGATTGGCTCCTGTAACATGTTGTGTTATGATTGGCCCCTGTAAAATGTTGTGTTATGATTGGCCCCTGTAAAATGTTGTGTTATGATTGGCCCCTGTAAAATGTTGTGTTATGATTGGCCCTGTAAAATGTTGTGCTATGATTGGCCCTGTAAAATGTTTGGCCCCTGTAAAATGTTGTGTTATGATTGGCTCCTGTAAAATGTTGTGGTATGATTGGCCCCTGTAAAATGTTGTGTTATGATTGGCCCCTGTAAAATGTTGTGCTAAACTTTAAAAAAAAGAAAAGCCAATGCTTACCTGGAAAATTGTCGCCTTCACAAAGGTTTCCTCTAAACATAGTTTTATGATTAGAAGCGTAAACAATGGCAAGATACTTAAACATCCCGTCATCCGGAGCCGCGGAGTACGCTCCCTCCATGATATGACTCCGACTATCGTCAAAGGGATAGCTAGCGACGACAGAACCGCCATGCAGGTTCCCAGAGAGCACAAACGGGTTGGAAACGATCCAGGTCATGGCGGCCAGGGTCTCCGGTTCCCGTCCAGTCAGCAGGGAGTTCTGATCTTGTCCGTCCCTGTACTGGTCGGGGAAGTTTCTGTTTAGATCTTGTCTGTGAGCGTTCTCCCGGCCCGCCCCGCCGGACTGAAGGTTACCGCAGTCCCCCTCCTGACCGGCAGCGAACCCGTCCGGGTTCAAGGACGGCATCAACCAGATATCAGTATTGTTCAACAACCTTAAACAAAACTTAAGTAGATCAAAGTCAAGAATTTAGTTTATTATAAAACGAAATTATTTTAGAATGAAAAATGATGTAGGATAGGATAAATAAATCATTGTTTTGCATTACTTTTAAGCAAAATGTAAACTTCAATTTTAGTGTCCTTTTTAAATGGATTGGCAGTTATTCGATTCCGATTCCTTAAGTTCCGTCCTAGATACATTGATTGTTTCTTGTTTCTCCCTGAGCTGCATCTTCAAGTGTATGGATCTTTTTTCTCCTCAAAAATGTCGCCAAAAAATTGAGCTAGAAGTAACTCAAAATTCTTTCCTGATTGGTGGAAAATCCCCATGTTTTGCCGCGAGTATATGAAAGATGGAAAAGTTTAATAAATTATGGTTTTTAGAACATTAAATTTGAACAACTTTTGCCAAAACGTTTTGTTTGTAAATACATTAGAAATTAGAAATTGCATTACAAGGAAAAGAGAACAAATAAGTTTTAGTCGAACCCTTGATTTTTGCAGATTTTCATGAAAAACTTTAAAATGAGAATTGTTAAAACAAACAAAAAACACTACCGAATTTTTATTTTTATATTTTTGAGAACTAGAGAACCGGACAAAAAAAATGGCAAAATATGTTTTTAAAAGATTAATGTTCCTCCAAGGACACTGAGTCTAACCTACCTCGTAACCCTGTCCTCGATCCCGTAGTTGCTAAGAAGGTACTGAGTCATGAAGATCACCATCTGCCTCCCCACCGCCTCGTTTCCGTGCATATTCGCCACCCACTTAAACATTGGTTTCCCCACCACCCTCTCCTCTCCTACTCCAAGGGTCACCTTGAAATAACAATTACGTAATTAAAGGGACTGTAAGCGTATTTTCTAATGACCCTCAGTGCAAAGATGGTAATTTTTCTAGGGTTATAAGTGTTAAATTATAATCATTCCTAAATGTTTTCCTGGTGTAGAAATTTACCATTTTTGTAAAATC
>NW_019398025.1:34261-42810 GCF_000591075.1 Eurytemora carolleeae
GGGGGGGGTAAAAAAAAATTCGGCGCGCTTCGCGCGCCAAATTAAAAATATTTACCCCCCCCCTACAGAATCCTTATTTCCGCCCCTGACAAGTCAGTTCAGCCGTTCGTCCAAACAGTCAGAAAATTGCATGATACATAAATTAAACCACTTGATAATTAGACAACAAAGTTACAGTCCATTTTGAACATTGACACAATCGTCAAAGTTGGACATGTGGTCGCAGCGCCAGGCCCCTAGCCAGTCCTAGCCACAGCGCTCAGGCACCTAGCCAGTCCTTGCTGCAGCACTAGGCCCAGTTGTTGAAATAGTAAGTTATATACAAATTTGATTGAAGGGGGGAAAGAGTTCAAAAAGTGTTCTCTAGGACAGACCTTATTTATTTGGCTTAGTATTACTTTAGGGTTAGGTTAGGTTTAGACACTTTCTGGGACGAGCGATGCGGCTGGGCCGAGCGCCGCGGATAGGACAGGCTAAGGGGCCGGGCGCTGCGGCCACATGACCAATATTTTCCACACGATACATATGAGATCCATGTAAAAAATTGATATATGGTGGAAGGGGGGCGAGGGCCAGATGGGGGGGAGATCCAAAAATTGTTCACTTGGAAATTACCTTTATTTTCAACAGAAAAAGCTAAAACTTACCTGAGTCGTATTTCTTGTAAGGTAGATGGTATTAAAACTAGAACCAGGAGAACACAATGAACCGAAATCTCCATTTCAAAACCCAAGAGTACACAAACTGATATTGAAAGAACAGCTTAATATCACACATACATCTTTAATCTAAAACATAAAAAAAAAAATTAGTAGTATAAATAAAATTATTAATGGTAAGGTACTAATGTGAGTCAGATATCTTGAGGGTCACATAACATTACAATGACAGTCCCTTTAACAAATAAATAAATTTTGCAGTTAAAGCCTTGTAAATATTTTAAAAGAATACCCTCCCCCCCCCCACACACACACATTCACAATCATATAAGGGAATATCACAAACAAATATAAACCCCGAAATTTATTATTTCAAAAGAATATTAAAAAACTGTTTAAAGTTATTTTCTGTGCAGCAGATTGATCGGATCGAAAATGTTCATCTAATATTTTTTACAACAATGGCTGTCCAATAATTTTTTAACAATTTGTAAACATTGGTCTTCACATCTTAGTGCATTTTGTACGTCGCATTTCTATCTAAAGAGTGTTGAATTCTGATAATTTCCTTCATCTTTTCTGTAAAATACAACAACTATTAATGATCAATTTATTGCTTAAAAAATAAGGATATGTCCTTCATCCTTGCTCAGACAACAGTAAGTTTCGTTTTGAAGCAGATAGAATGTCATCAAATAATTACATTTTAGTCCCTCTAAGATATGTTTAGGTTTGATTTTTTCTCTCTGCTAAAGATGGTACCTGGAAAACATAGAGTTCACGTCCCTCCACAGATTTCCCGATAGATCTGAGCTTGACGAGGTTTGGATATTTATTCTCTAAACTTCGTCCTTCAGGTTCAAGGTCTTCATAACTGTGATACTTGGCTAAATCAGATTCACTGAAAAATAAATTTATCATAAAAAAAATAAAATCATTTATGGAAAATTGAAATAACGGCAAAATATTAAATAGTTTGGAAATAACAAATAAAAAAATAAGTCTTTTCCCCATAGTCCAATCCTGTAAGGACAAGTCACAGTGGCGCCCATAAGGGGGGGCGGGGGGGGGTCCAAAAATCGTATACTAGGAAATTACCGAAATTAACCCCCCACCCTCTCGTATGCTATGCTATCAATTTATTAGTACTACATGTATGATCAACTATTAGAAATTAAATTAGTAGGTTCGCATAATCGAGTCCAATAATCCCTACACATAAAATGATTACAGCTAAAACTTTAAAGAATTCCTCAAGGTTTCAGAAAATCTTGAAAATATGCCTATATAGCCCTTTATAATGCAAATGTATCCTGTATCATGTATCACATGCCTACGTGGCATAATGTACCCCGTATCCTGTAACCAGTTGAAATGTCACTCTAGAAATCTCTGGTTTGTGATCAGATGTACGATATGCATTGGCCGCGGCAATTTTATTTACCTGCGCACTAGTGCTGTATCATCCGAACAACAAGATAAATCGGGCTATATCGATTGGACTAATGTCCGATCGAATTAACGTTCAATTGCACTAAAGTCAGCTTTTTGGAATCCGGTTTCAGTCCATTTGAACATAAGTAAAGAAAATGAAATGTATTTAAATATATAAAATATATATTAATGGGCGCTTCGAGCCCTCCCCCCTCCCCTACCCTAAACAAATTCCCGTTTTTCATATATTAATAATTAAGTGTGCATTTATGCTTCATAAACAATATGGATCGAAAGTTATCAGAAATTGGCACTTTGCAAGTTAAATAAAAACGAATATTTTCCGTGTTAATCAGAGATGAAGGTTTAAAAGTATAGATTGTGAATTCTATTCCACTTAACAACTGCTGGGTTACACAGCACACATGTTTGCAGGCCACTATAGCTAGGGGGAGGGAAAAGAGTCAAGTACCCCCCATTTCCCAAAAGTAGGGTACGTGGGGGGGGGGAGGAGGGGACATGAACAATTGTCGAAATAAAAAAGTGAAAAGAAAAAATTGACAAGTGGTAAAGCAAGCAAGAAAAAAACTGCTAAGAATAAAAATTGTCTGCAGTTATATAAAAGAAGATTTTTGGAAAATTAAATATTTTTATGGTTTATCTTATAGTTTTTACAGGCATATATATATGCATCCAGTTTTTATGTTATTTTTATTGTCCTTAATATAATGGTCGGCTAATTATAAAACATTCATGTATAATCTGGTTTCTAGCCTTTATCTTAACTGAACAGAGTTTTGTAATGAAGATACTCGACTCATACAATATCGATATTATTCCAATTCAGTTAGTTATACGATATATTAAATGGCAATTTTTTCATACAAATGCAAATAATCTTGTCAATTATATTTAGAATGTTAGAGAACGAAGATATTTTCCCAACAAACAAAATATCTATCTAAAATAAAAATATTTAGTGTGTAACTTAATTGTTAAAGCAGTTGTTAGTACGCGCCTCTGAATATGATTTATTAGATTTTNTGTACTTGTCCTGTATATTCTTCTTGGTTCCAATCCATTCTATTTTCCTACATCAGTATATGTATTTAAATCTCCAGTTATGTACTTGTCCTTAATATTCTCCTTGGTTCCAATCCATTCTATTTTCCTACATCAGTGTATGTATTTAAATCTCCAGTTATGTACTTGTCCTGTATATTCTCCTTGGTTCCAATCCATTCTATTTTCCTACATCAGTATATGTATTTAAATCTCCAGTTATGCACTTGTCTTGTATATTCTCCTTGGTTCCAATCCACTCTATTTTCCTACATCAGTGTATGTATTTAAATCTCCAGTTATGTACTTGTCCTGTATATTCTCCTTGGTTCCAATCCATTCTATTTTCCTACATCAATGTATGTATAAAAATTTTAATTCTCATGCATTTATTCCAATAATGTGAGACAAACACAAGTTTATTAAAGATAAAAAAGTTCAAGAAAAAAATAAACTTTTGCACATAAAATTGGTCTTAGACCTGGGGAGGCTGGTACAAATTAACTACCTGCCCTGCTATTCAGCTTGACTGTACAATTTTTACTGATAAAGGATGTAAGAAGATTATGGCCTAATCATACTGTACAAACTTTGTATGTGCCAAGATAGTACCCATGGGCAAAGATTCGTTAAGGAAACAGAGGTTTTCCAAAATTAACGGAAGAGTCCGTTAACGAATGGCAAAAACCGTTAATTTATAAATCATAAACGAATGTTTGATGGTAATATAATAGTATCACAATTATAATGATAATCACATAATGATATAATTAATTACATTTTGCAGTAAATTATACTTAATACAATCAATCAAGAGAACAGTTAAATAGAAGGGTTTCAGTTTGTTTGATGTTATATGAACATCATTCGTCAAATACTGAACTAAATAATATCTTATCGTTAGCACTAATGATTGATCGGACTAACGTGCATTCGCACTAACGTTCATTCGGACTAACGGTTAGGTTAAGACAATTTCTGGGCTAGGGGGCCAAGCGTCGCGGCTAGGACAAGCTAGGGGGCCGGGCGCTGCGGCCACAAGTGTTACTGATCAGCTGAATTTAGTGCAAAATTACATTAGTTCAAACGGACATTAGTGCAAACGATATAGCAACCATTTTGCTGAACCAGAAGAGCTCGTGTGAAAACAGCCTAAGCTATATTGTAGCTCCCCGGCCACAATATATATATAATTGTCAGCTATTAAAATAATATATGTATGCTTAAACTTGTGGCCTAATAATGGATTTGATTTGATATTCTGTAAAACATGCTCTCCCCATCGTATGTTTTAAAATCAATCTGGAGAATAATACAAACAAAAGTGGATATTGTTTAATGTTTACGGAGAATAGATTACAAGTCACACCCGACTAACCAGAGTGAGCAACATTCGGTTTTCTATTTGAAATCAAACTTGTTTTGGTCTTTAATTCAATAATCATTTACATTACGGATTTGTTTATTTTATAAATTTTCGTTCAAAATGCAATATGCCAACAAAAAAGTATTTAAGAAAAAAGGCTAACAAATTATGTTTAATGAGTCAAATTGTGATCGAAAGTCACAGCTTTCTGGAATATTGAGAGAACCGTTAAATCCACGTGAAGTAGATATTCCAGATTCGTGTACATTTTGCACAGGGATGGGCGATTATAGCTTCGTTTGTTTTTCTAGAACTATTAAAGTTTTGGACTTTTTAATAGAGCATCACATAAATACTGTTTTAATAGAGCATCACATAAATACTGTTTTAATAGAGCATCACATAAATACTGTTTTAATAGAGCATCACATAAATACTGTTTCTATTATTTCTAAACTCTATTTCTTTAGATACTTTATCTAGTTTTTGGTTCGAGTTTGCTTCGTTTCTACCATATATCATACGCAGGGTCCAAAATTGGCATTGTGTAGAGAAAAAAAATGTTCAGAATAAGTAATTTAGAAGTTTATAGAACTGCTCAGATTACTGTGGATATTTTTAAAAGTCCAAAAACCTTAAGAATAAATAATTTTCTCTCCATTCCATCTAAGATCCAGCATGGGATAAGAATTTCGTGCTTTCTGTAGACCCAACCCTGTTATACTACCGCCTGCAGATACATTGAGAACTCGAAGTTTGCTTCCACATATTCTCAGTATCTCCAGGAGTCTGAAATCATCCAGGTCTTCACACAGTCTAAGGTCCAGGTTCTCCAACATAGGGAGAGATTGTACTACGGCCTCCAAACAAACTCGGTTTATTCTAATTCTATTGATATTTAGCGATCTGAGTTTACTTCTAGATATACTCAGAATCTCAGCCAGTCCTCTACCAGTCAACGAACTAAGGTCCAGGTTCTCTAACATTGGGAGAGATTTTACTCCTTTCTCTAATCCAATCCCTGTTATCGTACTGCTTGATAGATTTAGAACTCTGAGTTTTCTCCTAGATATTCTTAGAATCTCAACCAGTCCGCCATCTGTCAATTTTTCACAAAGTACTAGGGAAAGTGTCTCTAGGTTTGGAAGGCAGTTTACTTCTTCCTCTAACCCAATCCCTGTTATATCAGTACAAGATAGATCAAGCACTCTCAGATTACTCCCAGATATCCTCAGAATTTCCACCAGCAATCCATCTGTCAGACTCAAAGAACTATCCAGTATCCAGTATCAATGTCTCTAGGTTTCCTCTAAAGCAAGCCCTGTTATTCGATTACCAAATAGATTCAGAACTCTGAGTTTATTCCCAGATATTCTCAGAATCTCCACCAGTCCTTCATTTGTCAGATTGCAACAAAAACTCAGTTTCAGATTCTCCAGCATAGGGAGAGCTTTTACTTCTTTCTCTAAACCCATCCCTGTTATTTTAGTATCAGCTAAAGTAAGAACTATGAGTTTACTTCCAGATATTCTCAGTATCTTCACTAGTCCTCCATCAGTCAATTCTTGACAATTAGCCAGATTTAGTGTTTCTAGACTTGTAAGACAGTAGTCTCCTTCCTCTAAACCAATCCCTGTTATATCAGTATCAGATAGATCTAGAACTCTGAGTTTACTACCAGATATTTTAAGAATCTCTTTCAGTCCTTCATCCTTTAGGTTCTTACATCCTTTTAGTATCAGTTTCTCTAGGTTTGGAAGAGAGTTTACTCCTTCCTCTAAACCAATCCCTGTAATGCTGGAACAATTTAAAGATAATACTCTAAGATTTTGCTTGGATCTGCTCAGTATCTCAATTACTTCGTTATCTACCAACTTATACCAATATCTCAGGTTTAGAATCTCTAGGTTTGGGAGATTTCTGGGTAGACGATCAAATATATTTCCAGTTTGCTTAAAGTCATGAATAGTTATAATTTTTAGATTGACATTGGAAAAAAGTGTCAGCACAATTATATTCCCAGTCTCTGTACTCTTCTGATCATACTTGTATGAATAGATACTACGATCCTCTCCTAGAAATCCTAGACCAATAGTTTCCAGTTCCTCATGTTTTGCCATTAAGTACATGAGCAGTTGACTGCAACCATAAAAAGGCTGCAAATGGGTTTCAAATGTTGAACAAAATAAAGGAGAAGATAGAGCAGGAATGGTCCACTCTGAAAAAAAAACTTATCTTAAAAGTTAGATCGATCAAAAGAAAGGGGGTATAGGCTTACGGCGATAAATAATCACTTTTGATCGCTTCTTATCTTACTTCTATCTGTTGCGTCTATAAGGAGAAAATTGTTAAAACGTCTCATACCAAAGAACGTAGATTCCATGCAAATTGAGAAAGTTGTAACCTATAATCATCGAGTATTTTTCGACGCATTTGTATTTAGTTAATATTTCATAATATTTCTTACTTTTTATGATACGAGAGCTACTTTTGAAAACATTCATTCCTGTTTCGAGGATTTTGATAAAAAGACGACATTTTCCATATTTAGCAGAAATGCGCCAGTCATGAAAACAAGTTGTAAGGGAAATATTAATTGAAAAAAAAACACAAAATTAAGAATATAATGAAATATCAACTACATACATGACTTTAGGATTCAATATCATAGATGATTTGTTTGAGATAAAATTGTTCGGTATAAAAAGTTTTTAGCAATTTTCTCCTTATAGACCCAACAGATAAAAGTTTTCATTTTCGCGAACACTCCCTTTAACCCTACAAAAAAGGCATTTGGGCGCCACAACTTTTTTTCCGGTGTATCATTTCTTATTTTTTCATCCTGATACTTTTACCTGTATTTTCATATTTCTATAAAAATCTAACTTATCCATCGTAACTTAAACAAATTTTATGCAGTCTGTTAAAATTTCTAATGAAATTAAAAGAAAATTTTTTTCGACAAAGCATTACCCCTGAACTTTTGATTGTAATGAGCTATGATTGTGAGTTTCATGAAAATTGTTAAATTAATCCAACTTACCTTTTATAATCCTTATCTCGTCTGCTAATCTTTTTAGTTTGGTAAATCTCACTGCTTTGTCTATTCTCCAACCCTTGAAGGTATTCTCCAATTCATTAATCCGTCTCAGCAAAGTTTTGCATGTTGCTCTCAGTGAAACCTTGTCCTTCTTACTCAACAACTAAAATATGTATTCAAGTATATTCAAATATTAAAAACCATGAACCATGAAATTATTAATTTTTGAAGATTTCTAGATATTTCATCTGTAAAAAAGATACATCAAATTTCAAATCAATCTTTAAAAAAACATTCTTTAAATGGATCTGTTTACAAAAAGGTTTATGGATGGAGAACATTTTACAGATCAAAATATTATTTGAGGTTTGATAAAAACCATCGTTCATTTCCTGAAACTGGATACACTACATTAGAATACTACATTTAAAGGGAGTGACTGGCTATGTAGGGTAGTTGAACTGAGTATGCAGTGTTGTGGAAAACTTCTTTCAGATTCATTTGAGACATATTAAACTTTTTAAAGATCTGTAAATCCTGAGTTTGAGTGCGAATTCGACGTTCAAAACTCCTACTTTGGGGGTGGATACGTTTTCAGAATTATTTATTTTTATTATTAAATAACGACGACATAAAATGTAAAAAAAAGTTCTACAATAAACTACAGAACAGGAACATGTTGAGAAAATAAAAATTAATCTTATCATCAAAAATAAGTAATCTTGTTCAATTATTAGTTTCTATTTTCTCATTATTCACAAAGATTTTCTGCAGATTTTCTGGAATATTATTGAAAAGACGACATTTGAAGAATTTGAAGAAATAAGAGAATAAATTCAAAGAAATTCAATATAATAATGAAAAAACGAAATAATCGATTTTAGCTTTGATTTATTGACAACTTTCTTTGGAGAAATATGTTCCTAAACATCTAATTAGATTACTGTTTAATTTTTACTTTATTTTTCGTTGTCGTTATTTAATAATT
>NW_019398026.1:0-28784 GCF_000591075.1 Eurytemora carolleeae
AAACAGCTTGTCTCGACAGCTTGCAGATGCAGACATATGGCGCCAAAGTAATAAATCTTGAGGGAGATAATGGCCCCCTGCTGAGAAAGAAATCTGAAACCCGTAGGATTTGAGGAGAGCCTGATTCATTGTCTTAACGGTCTAAAAAGACTTCCTTCTTTAGTACTAATTGGTAGTCTGGCAGGCGCCTGTTTTTGGGGTCTTTCGAGTCTTTTTCAGACTCAAATCAGAGTCTTGAGTTCTATGCGGGAGGGGTATATCTTAGCTACCTATAGGTGAATATTAGCCTGAGTGTACACTTAGGCCAGTTTACTAACAAAGTATATTAAGAGATTATGGCCTAATCATATAGTACAAACATCAAATATGCAGTATGCTTTCGAAGTACAAGTGTATGGGGAGGTTTTGTATATTAAATTTTACTCAATTTACTGTTTATTAACGATAAAATATTGCTCTGTAAAAGATTGAAATAGTAGGTCCCTATCTATTTAACGGAAAAGTTGAAATTATGTCTACAGAGTGAAAGTGAAGTACATGGCCTGTACAATAGTAAAGGATTAGCGTTCATCATCACTCTATGCACAATAACCTCGTTGAGACGAACTCATTAAAACTTGTGCCTATGATAAAAAACATTATACAAAACAGAAAATTATGAAACATATGGTCCTCCTGGTCCATAAATTTATGGTTTCCATTGTATGTATTTATAAATATAATGCGATAAATTGGAATCAGGGACGGATACAGGGGGGGAGACGGGGGACATTCGCCCCCTGACAGAATCAGGGAGGGACGTAGCCCCCCTCCTGAATTTGGAATTTTTTGTTCCTATTTTCAGAATAGCTTCTCAATAGCATGCTTAAGGGAAAGAAACCCTAGTGCAAAACAGGAAAAATATCTGTCTTAATAAACTATAATGTGTGAAAAGTTAAAAATCTAGTTTTTTAGTCTTTAGTCATTAATTTTGACTCTTTTTGAGTCTTTTAAGTCAAAAAATTTTTCCCCTCACTTAAATCCTGTATCTGCCCCTGATTGGAATCCTGCCATAACAAAAAAATAAAAATCCAACTTTTAATATGTAAATAAAAGCCTTTGAAACCCCCTAATATTTTGTCTTACCTTTTTTTCCGGAAAAATAGCAGCTTGGTTTTTAAATCGATTAACTTCCTCTTCATTTCAAGTATGGTTTGATGCTCATTCATTAATCAATTATTCAAATTTTCAATTTTTGTTGTATACTAATTGATTATTATAGTGGGGTGGAGTGGAGAGTGAGTAACACCAGTTCTTGTTAGATCACTGAAGTTAAGCACACTTGTCCACAGCCAGGAACTAGATTGGTGTCCAGACTGGTGTTCACGGGTTCGATTCCAGTACTCCACACAAACCTCTGGTTTCAAAAACATCTGAAGCAGACATCTGGGTAAGCAGTTATGACTACAGGATGTAGGAGGACAGAGGGGGGCTGTCAACAACTCTCGCAGCGAAAGGGTGCATGCTTTCTACTCAACAAGAAAGAATCTTTAAGTGGATTGATGAATGATGATGAAGAGAGGAATGGTGGACAAGCAGGGAGAGTCTATGGTTGCCAGCTATAGGTACCTTGAGGTATCCAATCCGGGCTTACAATTAATTGGGAGCAACGAGTATGATGTTTCCTGTCTGAATGGCACCTGGACCTCATCCAGTATATCAGAAGAATTCCTTCCAATTACCTAAGAAGCCCGTAGGCAACTGTAATCTTGTGAACCCTCTTCTCCGTATGAATTAAGCGTGAATGGATGAATTTGCTGCCAGATTACAACCCCTGGTAGATCAATATAAACCCAGACAACACCAAACTTTCGCAATAGAAAAAATTCCGAGATTTGATCGTAACAACCCAATCATGTCCTGGGGACAAACAAATCTCTTTCTTCTATTAGTCTTCAATTTTATTTAACCTGAATCAGATAAAAGGATGATTTTATGTATGTCTTCAAAATATTATTGTAGACTCATAGATCCAGCTGGGTATGCATCTGAATCAACAAATGCTCCAGTCGGATATGCCTCTGATACAACGACTGGTAAATTGGGATATTCTTCTGAATCAACTACTGCTCCAAGTGGATATAGTTCTAATAACAACAAAATAGGAGATTACAGAATTTAAGAGAATCAGCCGAGTCTACAATAATATTTTGAAGACATACATAAAATCATCCTTTTATCTGATTCAGGTTAAATAAAATTGAAGACTAATAGAAGAAAGAGATGTGTTTGTCCCCAGGACATGATTGGGTTGTTACGATCAAATCTCTTTCTTCTATTAGTCTTCAATTTTATTTAACCTGAATCAGATAAAAGGATAATTTTATGTATGTCTTCAAAATATTATTGTAGACTCGGCTGATTCTCTTAAATTCTGGTGACCTAACAGAGTTCATAGTTTAAAAGATCAAAAGGTCTAAGCTAAAAGGGTAAGAAAATTAGAGTTTGTGAAAAAAACTCAGTTCCTTTCCATAATTCTTGACAAAGATTTTCTTGCTGAATGAGGAGTTACTTTTGTTGATTCAGATACATACCCTAGCCTTTTTTTATATCATCAATATTCTTAATGTCTTTATTCCTAGAAACATCCCAAAATGAATTCCGAATTCATGTAAATTTTAAAATGTGTATTGTAAATAATTATTCTTATTTTTAAAGGTACTATATCTTAAACGGTACTAAGAGCAAAGTATGAACTTTTTATTTAGTTTATCTAGGTTCCTATAGGTGTAATCCTACTAGTTTACATAATAATTTTCATCCATAATTTTTGATGAAGATTTTCTGGTTCGATGAGTAGTCTCGATAAAGTAATCATCTCCTTCTTTTTTATCAGAACTATATCCACTTGGAGCCATAGTTGATTTAGAAGAATATCCCACTTTACCAATCGTTGAATCAGATGCATACCCAGCAGGAGAAGTTGTTGATTCAGATGCATACCCAGCAGGAGAAGTTGTTAATTCAGATGCATACCCAGCAGGAGCCATAGTTGATTCAGAAGCATATCCCACTTTATCAATCTTTGTTTCAGAGGCATATCCGACTGGAGCATTTGTTGATTCAGATGCATACCCAGCTGGAGCAGATGTTGTTTCAGATGCATACCCAGCAGGAGCAGTTGTTGATTCAGACGCATATCCAGCTGGAGCAGTTGTTGATTCAGAAGTATATTTAGTTTCATAATATTCAGTAGCAGAATTAAAACCAGAGGGAAAATGTAGGTTTAGTGACATAAAGTAATCATCTCCTTCATTTTTATTAGAACTATATCCACTTGGAGCCATAGTTGATTCAGAAGCATATCCCGCTTTAGCAGTTGTTGTTTCAGAGGCATATCCGACTGGAGCAGTTGTTGATTCAGATGCATATTCAGCTGGAGCATTTGTTGATTCTGAAGCATATCCGGCTGGAGCAGTTGTTGATTCTGAAGCATATCCGGCTGGAGCAGTTGTTGATTTAGATGCATATCCAGCTGGAGCAGTTGTTGGTTCAGATGCATACCCAGCTAGAGCAGTTATTGATTCTGAAGCATATCCAGCTGGAGCAGTTGTTGATTCAGATGCATATCCAGTAGGAGCAGTAATTATTTCAGAAGCATATCCAGGTTTCTTTATAATCTTATAAGTACCATCTGGATTAGGAATTGCATATGGCTGGAATCCATAATCTGATCCTTTTACTTCATCTATAAGTAAACTAATCATTTTAAATGCAAGGTAATTTCCCAAAGCAATTCCTAGCGGCAACTTCCAAAAGGTATTTTTCCAAGTGGCAACTTTCTAAATTGCAATTTCCCAAGCAGCAACTTCTCAAGTCTTATACCAGCTGCAGCGCTTGGCCCCTTAGCCCATCCTAGGCGCAGCGCTTTGGCCCCCATTGCAGCCTTCCACTGCATTTGGAAAGTTACCACTTGGAAAATTCTCACTTGGAAAGTAAACCTTAGAAAACGCCTTTGGGAAAATACTTAACACTTTTTTATATTATATTTCGGTTTCCTTTCAGAGGAAAAAAAATTTAAATAAAGAAACCATTGATTTAAAAATTAGTTGTTTGCAGAACCTCTCATTAAATTTCAGCATTTATTTTTTTTGTGACGACAACATTTGCAGCACTTGATTTCTAAACAACAGGATAAAAGACGTATTGTGGACTAATTATGAATATGTTGTTTCTGTCGAAAAGAAACTGATTAGTTTTTTTGTAGCTCATGGAAATTTTGTATTTATAAGTTTTAATCATTTTTAAATTTTGTAAATTCAAAATTGTCAAATTTTTATAATTTTTAATAGTAATTTTCTGTGATGTATACTAAGAAAAACGATTGAAATGAAAGTATCACTTAAAAGTAATACCTTTATCAGACCTCACTGGGACATTTTTGTCGAATTTCTTCAACCCTTCAAAAGAATTTAAAGTAATAATTTTTGTGATGATTTTTTTTCTTTACAATTTTTTTAGCAAGAAAGAAAACATTTATTTTGCAAGAAAGAAAACCAAGAAAATCCACAAAATATAATTACCGTAAGGGACTGCGGTTTGAGGGAGGGAAGGCCAAGCAGCCATGAACCCCGTGGAAAAGTCTCCGAAACTCTGCAGAAACAGTCTCCGAACCCCGTGGAAAATCTCCGAACCCTGTAAGGAGCAAAAAATGTGTTATTCTGGGGGAAATCGCATGATTTCTGAATTTTTTTCAACATATGGCACAGGATCAAACAAAAGTATTACTAATAAATGCAATTTTGATCTTATTCACGGCCCTAGTATATGTTTATTTTGTATTCCTGTTTTAAACTTAAACTTTAAAATGGACCTACGCAACAACGCACAATATTTTTAGTATTTCAATGATATTTTTCATGAAAATGCAATAACATGTTTTAACGTAGTCCACCACTTTTTTAATTCCCGTCATCAAAGGGCAGTTTTACTCCATAATATCATTTTTTACTGTCTCCCCTTTAAAAGTGACCTACGCTGTAATTATTATATCTACACACGCAATATTTCTTTAACTTGATTATTATATTTATTGAGTCCATATGTCGAGAAAAATGGAAAATTATTGCTAATTTACAAGTAATATTTATATTTGATAACGTTTTTTTCAAAAAACCTCCTCCACGGGGTTCGGAGACTCTCCACGGGGTTCGGAGACCATTCCACAGGGTTCGGAGATTTTCCACGGGGTTCCTGGCTTCTTGGCCTTCCCTCCCTAGCGGTTTACGTAATTTCAAGTGACAATCCACAAGGGGCGTGTTCAATTCACAATTTAAACATTTGTATAATCAAAGAAACCTAAAGTATCTTCCTTCTTCTATTTAAACTTTATATTTTCTAATTGTTTTTTGTTGTAAAATGCAGCAGACAAACATTGTTATTTACAAAATTCAACACTTTCTAAAATGGAAACATGAGGATATCATTCTTATTGTTGCTCAGTACCATTGTGAATTGAAAATGCAACTCTCAAAATGGAGGATCACTTGAAATTACCTTCAAATTCATTAAACAAGAGGGGAGATGAAAAATGAATATACCTGTAGTTTTAATCAAATATGTTTTAGCATTCACGTTTGCTGCCAGGAAGCAAACCACTGTAAAGATAAGTGCAGATGCCATTCTTTAGAGAACTCTACATATAATCATAAAATAAAACATGGTAATTAATGATTTTTGCTAAATTACTGTTACAAGTTTGTTATCTGGTCGTTCATCAATTCCTTATGAGGAAAGCAAATTTATATGGTTGCATTATTGCATATTAGAAATTTAAAACTCTACAATACCTGATAATGCACTGTTCCACACTAACAGTGGAAAAACAAGAGAAAATAACTTTTAAATTAATCAATAATGAAAACTTAAATTTGCTGATTAGCAGGAAAAAACAAACAAATTTTTCTTATTTAATCATTGTAAACAATTTGTTATTTTGTAAAAAAAAACTGTTTGAATTGATGACATGGCATTTCAAAATCATCAAAAGATCTTTCAAAATATTATTCAACGCTTGTTAATCAAAACCTTTTTGACCGTGAACAGGCTGGGGGGCGCTCCCCACCCCTACAGTATTTTTTGTCCTAGTACACTCATTTTTGACACTATGACCGTAACATTTTGTTACTTTTAAGGAATTATTTAATTTTAAAAACATTTTTTTTATGTATGGGGTAGGGTACAGCCACGGGGCAGTCAAAAGTCTGGTCTGTGTAAAAATATCTAAAATAGTTCATACTTTTTTTTGTGACTTAAGCTACAGATCTAAAAATTATACTTTTGAAAAGCCTTTGAAAAATGCATGTTATAGAAACACATTAATATTTACAGGGTGAATCTATCGAAATTTAAAATTTTTGAAGATTAGATCACAGAATCACAGTAAATTGTAATAAACTGTAATGAGAAAATTCGCAATTTTCAGTTCTGGTCTAATTTTTAAAGAAAAGATATTTGAATTCTCTAGTTCCTTTCTTTCTAGTATATTCTAAAGTTAAAAATATATGCTGTTCAGTTGAAACCTAAAGAACCATTGAAGACAACTTTTCCTTAAAAATAAGAACAGGACTGAAAATTGCGAATTTTCTTATTACAATTTCGCCAATTTTCTGTGAGTCTGTGATTCAATCTTTAAAAAATGTTAGATGTTGATAGAAATAAATTATATACACATTTTTGCTTTTCTGAACTTTTGATTTTGAGAGAAAAAAGGCTCGCGGTTTTTTTTAGCAAAAATTTTGAAAAATCACAAAACAGGAGAGTTGCACAAAAAAAGGTACGCGTACTTTTTCACCAGGCGCCGTAAATCACACTTTTTTACTGTCCCAGTATACATGGTTATGAAACTGCAGAGAGGACAATACAGAATTTAATGTACAACATTATGACATGACAACCAACTTTTTATAATAAAAGTATTTTTTCTAAAGAAAAAACAATTTTATGTGGTGTTCCTCAGGGAAGTGTTCTTGGGCCCCTACTTTTTCTCATATACATAAACGATTTGCCTTTAGCAACGTCTTTTTTTACTAATCTATTTGCTGATGACACTAGTTTTCTAAAATCATCTCCACATATCGAAACTTTAGTAATTGATGCGAACTTTGAACTAAAAAAGGCAGCTGCATGGTTTCAGGCAAACCGTTTAACACTAAATGTTTCCAAAACAAAGTTTATGATATTTAGGAATAAAAATATGCATTTTGATCCTGAGAACTGCAAATTAAAAATTGGAAATGAGATACTAGAAAGAATAGGAACTGACTGTACAAATAAATATTTCAAATTTGTTGGACTCAAAATTGATGAATTTTTAAATTGGGACTATCAAATTGAACATGTTTCCAATAAGATTGCTAGCTCAATTTTTGCTCTGAATCAGATTAAAAACACTTTACCGTTAAACATTCGTCTACTAGTCTATAATGCACTTGTAAGGCCACATATTGAGTATGGAATTATAACATGGGGGGGCGTAAAAAATGCTAAACTACAGAAAATCAAGTCTTTGCAAAAAAGGGCAATTAGAGCAGTAAATAATAGTTCATTTAAGGCACATTCAGATCCAATATTTTTCAGATTAGAACTCCTAAATCTTGATGATACATATAAACTAGGTGTTTTATCTTTTATGCATAAATACTTTTATGAAAACCTTCCAGCTTCCTTCCAGGATATGTTTAATTCTTTAGCTGAACCAAATAGAACAAAATCATATAAACTTGAACGAGTTCTCTTTAAAACCCTAGAATGTTTTCCCTCTGCCCTATTTCCTAAAATATGGAATTCGATTGAATTAGAGCTTAAAGAAACTAAATCTGCAAAATCGTTTAAAAGAAAAGTCGCCAAGATCTATTTAGATAGTTATGCAAATTATATCTGTAAAAAAAAACGGTGTATCATGTGGATAAACTTAGTCTTCACTATCTTCTTCACCCTGTAGTTCATAAACATGATTCTAATAACTTATGTTACCCTCTATTCCAACCCTTACGCTGAGTATCCTCCCTTTTCTTTATACTCCCTCACCTCCTCCTTACCTTTTACCTGATTTATTATCATTCTTATGTTTAAAATGTACAATGTACATTGTTTTTATCTGCAATTCTCATTCGTTTATAGTGGGCCAACCAATTAAAACAACCTACTCTGGTTAGGCGGGTCCAAACTACATAGTAAATTGTGATTTTTTTATTTGTATTATCTCGTGCTTTGTAGTTGAATAAAAATATGAAATATGAAGTATAGATATATATTTTTTGTATCATCAAATCTTCGCTTCTCAAATACTTTATTAAACAAACAGAAACTTATACATTTATTAAATCTATTAGTTTTCAGCAACAACAACAGGGTTTGGCTAGCTTGGATTTAGCAAGTTTAAGTTCTTGAATGTTTTCATTAACTTAGGTACGGGATTCATTACAGATGATGATCTTGTAGATGTACATGAAGTACTTGAGGCAGGATTTCCCCATGTCTAATCTCTTTTTATCACTGAGATGTAGCATGTTGCAGGCTTTATCTTCACTGTAATGAGTTTTCTTGACTCCTACCTTGGAGGCCGGACTTTCTCTAGGACCTATCTTTACTCCTTTCTTTTGTGTAAATTTTATTTTATTTTGAGCTCATTAAAATCAATAATGTTTTTTTTTCTTCAAAATTGATATGATATTGGAGAGGTGTCTTCAAACATTCACAATCTTTTATATTTTATAACTTTTTCCAGACTCTGTTATCATAGGACTCAAAGAAGTTCGTAGTAAGATATCGATTCTCCTGGAGACCACCGGAGGGATTTTATATTCACTTGAGGGGTTGGAAAAAATGCTTTTCACAATTTAAAACTTTACGCAGGGTGATTTACATTCCAGTGGAGGGATTCAGATATCTTTCCAGGGGGTTCCTCCTGGGGGTGTGTAATTCCACAGGAGGGATTCAGATATCTTTCCAGGAGTTTATAATTCCACTGGTGAGATTCAGTAATCCTTACTGGTGGTTAAAAATTCCACTGGAGGGATTCAGAAATCCTTCTCTATGAATATATAATTAATAATTCCACTAAAGGGATTCAAATATCTATCTAGGGGGTTATTTATAATTCCACTGGAGGAATTCTCATATATATATTTAGGGGGTTTATAATTCCACTGGAGGAATTCTGATATATATATTTAGGGGGTTTATAATTCCACTGGAGGGATTCTGATATATATATTTAGGGGGTTTAGAATTCCACTAGAGGGATTCTGATATATATATTTAGGGGGTTTATAATTCCACTGGAGGAATTCTGATATATATGTTTAGGGGGTTTATAATTCCACTGGAGGAATTCTGATATATATATTTAGGGGGTTTATAATTCCACTAGAGGGATTCTGATATATATATTTAGGGGGTTTATAATTCCACTGGAGGAATTCTCATATATATATTTAGGGGGTTTATTATTCCACTGGAGGAATTCTGATATATATATTTAAGGGGTTTATCTCCATATCATATCCATTATCTGATCCTTTCACTTTATCCAAGATAAACAAATGATTGAATATTTGTAATTTCAGTTTGCAGTCTTTGTAAAAAACAACAGTGTTTTTTCAATATATTTATAAAAAAATGTTTGGTTTTCTCATTCAAAAACTAAAAAACTGACATAATTTCCGGAGCTAACAATTAAAGGAAAGGACTGGCCTTACGCCTTCTGATTGGTTTTGAAGTTAGAGATGAGTGAGTTGCTTCAGAGGCATATCCAATTGGCTCCGTAGTTGCTTCAGAAGCATAACCAATTGGCTCAGTAGTTGCTTCAGAAGCATAACCAATTGGCTGGGTAGTTGCTTCAGAAGCATATCCAATTGGCTCGGTAGTTGCTTCAGAGGCATATCCAATTGGCTCGGTAGTTGCTTCAGAAGCATAACCAATTGGCTCAGTAGTTGCTTCAGAAGCATATCCAATTGGCTTGGTAGTTGCTTCAGAAGCATATCCAATTGGATCAGTAGTTACTTCAGAAGCATATCCAAATGGCTCGGTAGTTGCTTCAGAAGCATAACCAATTGGCTCAGTAGTTGCTTCAGAAGCATAACCAATTGGCTCAGTAGTTGCTTCAGAAGCATAACCAATTGGCTCAGTAGTTGCTTCAGAAGCATAACCAATTGGCTCAGTAGTTGCTTCAGAAGCATAACCAATTGGCTCAGTAGTTGCTTCAGAAGCATAACCAATTGGCTCAGTAGTTGCTTCAGAAGCATATCCAATTGGCTCGGTAGTTGCTTCAGAAGCATAACCAATTGGCTGGGTAGTTGCTTCAGAAGCATATCCAATTGGCTCAGTTGCTTCAGAAGCATATCCAGGTTCATATCCATAATCTGATCCTTTCACTTTATCTAAAATAAACAAATGATTTAATATTTGCAATTTCATTCCAAAGGAAAAAAAGTCTTTGTGAAATACAACAGTGTTTTTTTCAATATGTTTACAAAAAAAAGTTTGTTTTCCTCATTCAAAAACTAAAAAGCTGATATAATCTTTCTAGAGCTGACATTTTAGAAGTAACCCCTGCCTTAAGGCTTCTAATTGGTTAGGAAGGTAGAGATGGTTGAGTTCGTTTTTTCTTCATTTTGTTTGTTCATTGTTTATAAACAACTCTTTTTGTTTTGTTTTTTTATCAAACGTTCAAAAAATAATTTCATTTGTTTTAAACTGTTGTTTATTTTTATCTATTTCATTCTTTTTCTCACTGAACGATCCTAGGGTAAAATCGTTTGTTCAGTAAAACTGTTTGTTCAGTAAAACTGTTTGTTCAGTAAAACTGTTTGTTCAGTAAAATCGCTTGTTCAGTGAAATCGTTCATTCATTTTAAAAAAAATGTTTGCTGAACGACACCATTAAGTTCATGACAAATTTTGTTTGTTTTCAAAAATTTTGTTCGTTCGCAAAACCTACGACTATCTCTTGTTCTGATTTGACCAATTAGCAACTGCTTTCTTATTGTGGTCTGCACAATCAGCTGATAAAAGGCAGATTTACTCAATTTAAATTTCGAAACCTCAATCTTCACAAATATTCATGATTTGTAGAACGTTTTTAAATAAACTATAGCCAATTTTGTTTCACCAGATAATTCCAAAGATTTAAAATATAAAAATATCGTACTTTTTAGGTCGGTTGTACCTACAATCAAGTAACGCTAAAACTTGGTCTTAACTTGAGCATAAATAAACGTTTTAAAGCCCGAGTTTACTCGGAATTAAGCTTTTATATCTTAGCTCAATTGTTTTTAAAAGTTTTCAAATGGAAAAAAATAAACTTTGAGAAGAAAATTTGAAATATTTCAGAAGATTTAATCTTAATTATAATTATCCCTATTGTACTGGAATCAGTCATGTGATGTGAAAGTTTATTGTTCACGTGACCGTTTAGTAAAATTAAATATCTGGCAACGACGACATTTGCAGATACCTCAGGTCTCAAAAACATCCCTTAAGCAAATTTTGACTTATTTTGAACATTTTGTGATTATATCTTCAAAACTACAATTTTACGAAACATGTTATAAAACAGTCTTGTATAATTCTAATAAATTGTAAATTGTAATAGTTAATTTTCCTAATGTACACGTACAGTGGAGGTATTTATAATTATATCAATACAATAAAGACGAATTTTCAATTTAAGTTTTAATTTCAAGCAAGCTTTTTGTAATAATTACAAGTTTACAAGTAAACAAAGAGAATCTATTGATTGGCAGCTTCTCTTTGTTTCTTATGTTGCTTGAAAGCCTGGAAAAAAAAAAACAAAAATTGAAAAAGAAAGGTGTTTTCATTGTATTGATATATACGACGGCGACTGAATACAAAGAAAAAAATTAACTAATTAAAAGCTAAAATACCTTTATCAGACACCTCAGGGACATGTTTGTCAAATTTCTTGAACCCTGCAAAAGAATTTGAAAATATCTTTTTTGATGGCGGATTTAAAGAGTTTCAAAAAATGCATAATTTAAATTCTTTTCACAACCTTTTTGCAAGAAAAAAATAAATCTGCAAAAATGCTCTCAGGTAATGTCACCTTCCTCTCGATTATAACAGTGCTCTTGAAACCTTTGAGCAAAAAATATGGAGGCTATTTTCTATCTTAAAAGTAATTTTTCCTTTTTCTGTCTTCTGTAAAATGCAAGAGACAAAGAACGTAATTTACAGAATTCAACCCTTTTTGAGATAAAAACTACGATATTTGCCCAACTGTTGCTCAGAAATAAGGATGCTAACAGCAACTGTTGTGAATCGGGGATTACTTGAAATGTATTATTTTATTTCTATAATAAATTACCCTTTTTTCATTAAAAGAAATCAATGCGCTACACGCCCTCTAAGTCTAGTATTAAATATATTATACCTGAAGTTCTAACCAAATATGTTTTAGCATTCATATTTGCTGCCAGGAAACAAACCAGTGTCAAGATTAGTATAGACGCCATTCTTTAGAGAACTCTCTATATATATAATCAATAAATATTAAAACATTAAAAAAGAAAGGAATTGATTCTATGCCACAAAACTCTAATAGTATAATCCCTATATCTTTGCAACCAAATGTCCAAGACCTTAGATATTTTAAACTTTGAATAATCAAATAATCAAAGGGATTAGAAAATTTGAGTTCATGACAACGTCTCAATTCCTTTCAAAAGATCTTTGCTATCCAAGCCTTCTAATAAAAATAGTTTATTCAAATTTGTAAACTTCAGAGACGACAGTATATACAGAATTTAATATTCAATTTTATTTACATTTATGACAGGACACTGACAGCCAGCTGCATACTTTTTATCCACTGCTTGTTTCATTAACGGTATTTTCCGTTTTGCTTTTAAAGTTACCGTTAGTTATTCCGTCGTTACCGGTTGGTTTTGAAAAACGGTTTATCAAATTGAATTTACTGCACAAGCCGTTACAAAATTGAAAAAAAAATCTTTAAAAGTTCCATCATATAAATAAGACTGAAGACTGAAGACTGAAGACGACATTTAAAACTTTAAATACATCTTAAATTTTTTTCATGCAATTTTTGCAAAAAAATGTGCCCTTAATTTTTTTCCAAAAAGGCTATAATTGTTAACGATTTAAAAATTAACAGTTTTTTTCGTTCGTTAACGGACTCTTCAGTTATTTTTCGAAAACCTCTGTTTTATAAACGGAACTTAGTCCCCCCCCCCCCCTAGATTTAATGGGCTGAATCAGAATCAAATTTGGATTTAATGGCTCAGTGCGAAATTTGAACTGAATGAATGTGCTAATTTATTTTATTTTGAGCTCATTAAAATCAATAATGTTTTTTTTCTTTCTGCAAAATTGATATGACATTGGAGACGTGGCTTCAAACTTTCACAATCTTTTTTATTTTATAACTTTTTCCAAACTCTGTTTTTATTACAATTGAATTAAGAAAAAAAAACCTTTTTTTAATACATTTTAAGAAATCGTATTGTTGTGATCAATATATCGAAAATGACTGAGGAAATTACTTTTGGTAGAAATATTTTTTTAGGTTTTTAATTAATTAAAGAAATATATATATTTGAAAGAGTTTTAATAAAATCTCAAACAGTTAGAAAAAATCTACTGAAACTTTAAGAAATTTTTTGAATTATTTTGTAAAACATAGAGAAAAAACTATTAAGAAAAGAAGGAACTTAATGATATTTTAAATGGGACATTTCTATAAAACGATGCTCGTAGCTCCCCTAGTTATGATTTTATGCAAGTGAAAGAAAAATAATTTTATTTGATTAATTTGACGTTGGCGATAAAACTTTAAAAAAATTAATAATACCTGATGAGTGATGCAGCACTGTACCTACTCAGAATACAATTTAAATTAATCGATAAATTAAAAATTGCTAATTAGTAGAAATAAACAAATTAAGAAAATATTTTCCTTATTAGAGAATTACAAACAATTTGTTGTTTTGTAAATAAAACTGTTTAAATGGATAAAATTTTATCCCAAAATTATAAACTTTCGAATTTTTATACGACGCATTCTTTTGAGTTCAAAATAAAAGATAGTTGATAATTAAAATTTTTATTTATTTTTAAAGGGAGTGTTTGCCAAAAATGAAAGTGGGTATAGGCCTAATGCAATAAATCTTACTAATCTTACTTCTATCTGTTGCGTCTATAAGGAGAAAATTGTTAAAAACGTCTCAATCTCATACCGAATATCATTAAGATATTACAACCTATAGTCGTCGATTATCTTTCGCCAAATTTGAATATAGTTTATATTTTATAATATTTTTTTAATTAATTTGTTTTGAATTTGATTATTTCTCTTGTCGCTTGCGCAACTATCTAAGAATGCCGCGAACCACTCACATTTTTCGAAATCAGTTAAAAACGTTTTTTAAAAAAATAAAATATTATAAAATATAAACTATATACAAATGTGGCGAAAGATAATCGATGACTATAGGTTGTAATATCTGAATGATTTGTTTGAAAAATCCGTTAAAAACGTTTTCTAAAAAAATAAAATATTATAAAATATAAACTATATACAAATGTGGAGAAAGATAATCGATGACTATAGGTTGCAATATCTGAATGATTTGTTTGAAATTAAGTTGATTCTTTTACGGATTAAGTCGTATGTTGCAATTTTCTCAATTTGTATGGACACTAAGTTATTCGGTATGAGACGTCTTTAACAATTTTCTGCTCATAGACGCAACAGATAGAAGTAAGATTAGTAGCGATCAAAAGCGCTTTTTATCGCATTATAATGCCTATACCCCCCTTTCATTTTTCGCGAACGCTTCCTTTGAGAAGAAAAAAAATCTATTATGAAATGAAAAAAAAACACTGCCTTTTTCCCTTTTGATACCTTTAACAATTTTGGCACTATTAGCGTAGCAATTTTTAACTTTAAAAAAAGATGAAAATTAAACAATGAACATGCATCATGCAAAATCATATTTGTGAAAATGATATATTTATGTTTTTGCAAAACACTGCCTTTATTCTGTAAATCTCAGTCTGGTCTCTGGCAATTACAAGATGTTATAAAACAAACCAGTTTTTCACATAACCATGTTTAGAGAAGGGGATTGAGTTTTGGTTCGATTGTAAATATATAAGGTTTAATTTCTAAAATAATGATTATTGTTTTCTACATAAGTTTGCTCTTTTTAAAAAATTTCAAATAATGAAAATTAATAAAATGAAACGATTAAACAAATTTTGTTTCAATTTTTTGCTTTGTCCTTATCTTTCTATCTAATAAAGCTCTTTGATTATATATATTTGTATGTATATATGTTAGCTTTTGGGCTGACATTTTTTGAGGAACCCATGGGTGCCCGGTGAGCAACAGGCCAAAAATCTAAATTTCTTTTTCCACGGGCAACGTCGGGCAGTTCGCCTTGCATCTTACATTATCAAGCCCAAGATTTAAATAATTCAGTAAAAGCATATTTCAAGAACGTCCATAATATTTTGAAATTTAATAAACATCTCAGAATGTTTGCGATGTGGAGCCTCTTAATTGTTCACATATTTCAAAATACACATAGTTCTTACATTTAGGATCAAAAAGTGATATTTACGTGTGGCACTAAGCGTCAGATCGAATGTTTAGAAACAAGCTTTGGTTTCCTGCAAAAAAACCTTGGTTTTATAATAAATACGTTGTGGACTTTTTCGATGCCTCAAGCAAAATAGCGCAAAAAATTCTGATTCTAATCTTAAAAATAAGAGTGTGTGTTTTTAAATAGGTAAAAATCCCTTTGAACGCCAAAATTCCATGCATGCGAAAAAAACGAAGAATAAAGATGCCCATCATTAATTCCTTGGTCAAGAAACCAGAAACTATTGCAGCAGTAGTTGTTTGCCTTCATAAAGTAAGAGTGAGTATTGACAGGCTTTCAGTGTTTTTCTATTTTGAATTTTATTTTAAATTTTTTTTTTGGATAATGTGCAATTGTACGTACATCGTTCAGTTGACTTTTTGGCTTTTATCGACTCATCTGTGCTTGTTTTTTTTAAGGGAAATCTAGCATCTTTTTTCATTACATAGTGCCAGAACTTTATTTTTCATTACCCATTGGGGAGATGGACTAGAGAGAGACAGGAAATACCTATATTTTTCGAGAAAATTAAAGACTGTGTTCTTTTAATAAAATGGTGGGCAGAGTATAGGACTAGACTGTGTTTGAAGAAATACTGTTAACGCAGGAAGGAACTTTTAATTTCTAAATCTTCGGATCAAGGAAGAGTCGGATTTCCAATCTTTAATAATTTTTTTATGTTTAGAAATGAGGAACTCAGTTGCTCCATTATTTGCAGTGTTGAGCCTAGTTCTTGTCAGTTCTCAAGATATAAATTTCGGGGACTCTAAACCAGAGGAGGAGCAGGAGGGAGATACTCAGGTTAGGTCTAAACCAGAGCAGGAGCAGGAGGGAGATACTCAGGTTAGGTCTAAACCAGAGTAGGAGCAGGAGGGAGATACTCAGGTTAGGTCTAAACCAAAGCAGGAGCAGGAGGAAGATAATCAGGCTCGCAATTGTCACGTTCAGTGAAAAACTGATTATTTTCTTTATCAATGTCGTCTTCTAAATTTCCTTCATAAATATCGTCTTCTTTTCAGTAATTCTCAAATATATTGTGTTTAGACGGATACGAGACTGCTCGGAATCATCCCTGGCATAACGAGTGGAAACGCTGAGACAGATAATCTTATCAATGGTAAGAAATCAGGGAACAGTGATAAAAGGAAAAGAAATGGCATTGGTCTGCAGAGGCGCAACTAGGACTTTTGCTAGGGGGGGGCATTATATTATTATGTAATGGTAACATTTGATATTTCAAACTTGGAATATTTTACCAAAAGAATTCAAAGTTTGATATCTACGAGTACTATAAACTCAACACAAATAAAATACAGTTCAGAACTTTTTTTTACATTAAATGTTTACGATAGCCTTTAGCCTTGAGAATTGAGAAAGATAAAAATATTTTTTTAAAACTAACTATAGTATAATAAAAACAACAACTCTATTGGTTTTCTTATTCCTGTGATACTGATTTTCGCCATTCTTTTTCTTTTCATTCTGCAGGGGGGGGGCGCGCCCCCCCTCTCAGGTGCTAGGGGAGGGCGCGCGCCCGGCCGCCCCCCCCCCTAGTTGCGCCTCTGTTGGTCTGGCATGAGAAAGCCAGTCGCACTGCTTTGCAGACTTGTACAGTAAACCTTACGCACACTCTTTTGGTACAGACACACACACATGACGTTTCCGCCCCCTGTAAGAAATATACAGTAACAACATCTTTTTAACAAATAACAAAACAGAGGACAATGAGAGACCGTCCTGTTTTTGTTCTGATTATGAAATGTTGCAATTTTTAACTGATATAGTTCTTGAAATTCAATCATAAAATCCAATGACATTTCTTAAGTAAAATGGAAACAAAAGAATTTAAAATCATTCAAACAAACCTCAAAAAAATATTACTAAAATAATAAATTCCCCGAAAGATTAGGAAAAATAGTTTTTTTACTTAACGAGCGATTTTTCTTACCTCAAGATTTTAATGACTAAACAATTTTTCTGAATGATTGTCAATGAGAAAACAAACTAAATAGATGGAAAATGAACAATAATTTTGAGAACGAACAAAATAATTTGTTTTTGAATGATTGAAAAAAATACCAACTAAATGAAACATTCACGAACGATGAACTAATGAAATGAAAAAATCCAACATGTCCATTTCTACTCCTGAGTGGAGAACTCCTTCATTTAGATTACCTGAAACATGTTTGTGATTGTTCAGGAACCAGATGTTATGAATAGGAGAAGTAGTTGAACTACTTAGAATAGATTCAACTATAACTTCTCGCAATATATTCATTAAATCTGGTTTCAGGTGGTTTACTTGGAGCTGGTTTAGTAGGAGGAGCTGGTCTTCTCACTGGAGCCATTCAAATACCTTGCGGTAGAAGGAAAAGACAGGTTATGCAAACAGATACTTGAGTTAGAGTAGATTTGAACTTCACTCTTGTCATCCAGAAGTATAATTTTAGTCAAGGTTCAAAATGGAGTTAGACTCTGATATAGTTCTGCGGGCCACACCTCAATGTATCACCAATTATTGAACCTCTTTTAAAGTTCATTCACAAAGTAGGGGGAAGGCAAGCTACCATCTCGCAATTCACAAAGTAGGGGGGAAGGCAAGCTACCATCTCGCAATTGACTCGTAAAAACGTAGATTTGCGGCACTGTGCTTATAAATATATATTCCTTTTTGGAATGCTCTTGAATAGGCTACCTCAGATCCCTGGTATCCCATGAAATCTCTGAAAACCCTGAACACCCTGAAAACCCTAAAAACCGTAAAATATCTGAAAACCTATAAATATATAAAACAAACAATAAATGCATGAAAGCTTTTTGACCCCACATAAACATAGAAAAACATGAAATTTGCAAAACAAAATATAATGATTAATTACAGGCTGATGGAACAAACACTAAATTTTTTGGTAATAACTGTAACAACCCTTGTGGTCGAAGAAAAAAACGACAGGTTAGTTACAAACTAAATACAATGGTGTCCCACCTAAAATAATTATACAGGAATAATTCTTGAATTGTATATCAGCATATACAAAAAGATGCCAAAAGTAAAAAAAAAACAATTTATACTTTAACGATTCAATTTCAAAGAGAATCCAGGTAATCCAATGCAAGTTTGGGGGCTCTTTTTAAGCACTTTTTTTATGCACTGCATGTTCCAAGCTATCTTTAATAGAGGGGAAACTTTGGGTGTTTGATAAAGTGGATGATATTTTGCGACTGAATTCTTGCTTCAAACCACTGGGACTGCTTTTCCCCAGAAAAATTTGACCAGACTTGAACATTTTAGGCAGATAATGAAGAAGATGATACTGTAAATGAAAGATTTTTTCTTCCCGGGGGTAACAACAATTGCGGAGGAGGATTTAATACAAACAGTTTTGGAAACAATGGCGGGTTTAATAATGGCGGATTCAACAATGGTGGATTCAACAATGGCGGTTTTAATAATGGTGGATTCAACAACAACAATGGGGGATTCAACAATGGTGGATTTAATAACAACAATGGTGGATTCAACAATGGCGGATTTAACAATGGTGGATTCAACAATGGTGGATTTAACAACAATGGCGGACTGGATACTGGATGTGGCTGTCAATGCCGACCTGATATATTTTTTGAGTCAAATGGTCGTATTCAAGGAAACTGTAGAACTCCTGACAGTACAGGTAAAAACAACATAATTCCACAGCTGTAACAAAAGATTATTTCCTATACATAAAAAAAATTGGCTTAAACATTTATAAGAACATTTAAGCAGCCCTGTCTAGTTTAACTACATCTTACTACAATTTATTCACAGGTCGTCTTTGGTGCTACACAACTGGATATGAGGGAACATGTGGTGATCTTCAGCCCTCTAAAAGGTAAAATCTTAAATTAGTAAAAACTTCGAAGAAGGAAGGTGTAGAAATAACACATACAATTCATACACAGGGAAATCTGCTGCTTAGCTGTCATTTTTAGCATACTGGACTAACATTCATTTGCAGTGTGCTGAGTATTGAATTATAGACATAATTGAATTCCAAATAGAAGAAACCGAATGCAACTCGCCTTGGTTAGTCCAAGTTTTATTAGGGTCCTCAGCGATAAAAATCCACAGGCGGTCATACAAGGTATGCTTTGCTAGTGGGTCAGTTGTGATACATGCTGTTTTAGTGGTTGTTTGCAGTATATATAGGATAGCGGTATTTGCAGTGTACTGGGCTAGCGGTCATTTGCAGAATTCTGAACTAGCTGTCTTTTGTGGTTGGCCTTGGCTCAATCGTTGAAACTCAAATAAAACCTTCACTTTAACTGTTTTCTAGGTGTTGTTAGCTGTAAACTCAAAGATGGTGCACAAAGCAAAGTCTTTGGGTAAACTGGGCAAGCAGGCATTTGCAATATACTGCAACAGCCATCATAAGATAATTTTCTTCCTTAGGTTTCCACAGAACCCCTGGTCATACAATGCTTGCAATGCTCAACTTCAATGCCGCACTACTAATTCTAGAACTGTTGCCAGGTTGGTTTATTCAAAAAGAGGTGGTCTTATCTAACTATCCCTAGCTATTTCAACTCCAGTGACACCAATAAATCTGCTGAATAGTCCAATAAGCATGAAAACTAAATTTGTGCAGTTTACTTAGACTAATTTTACACATAAGATTATTCAAATGTTGTCTTATTCTAATCAATTACCGGAATCCGTCAATTTTAACCATGAAAATCTGCCAAATATGATATTAAACTGGTTTGATATAACAAACTACGTGGAAAAATTAGATCCCTAAGCTTGATTATTAAATTAGTCTCAATGACAGCTCAAGCCTGAGTCAAATATCTTCAAATGTTTTAAATCGCAAGGTCTGAGAATTTGAGCCACGCCCACGGCTTCAATTTGAGACGCAGCTCAAATTTGAGACATGTTTCAAAAACAACAAGGATTTTTTTTTTAAATGGTTAACTTAGTTTTATTCTGGTTAAGATTGCATGTAACTTTTTGAAAAAATAAAAATTCTTTTTACATATTTTATTTTTTAAATGTTGTCTCCTTTGTTTTTTTACCCGGTGCTTCGCGCTGTTAACGCTGCAATATACCATTAACGACTGTGCCGTTAATGATTTCATTAACCATTAAAGCTGTTCATTCTGTAATAACAGTAACATTAACGGCTAGAGCAGTTAACAGTTGTTGAAAATTTTCCATTAACACCTTTATTAAAATTGAGATCGTTAACTAACTAAATGTTCCGTTCTTACCTGTAAAATTAAGGGCTACCTGAAATTTTTCTTTTTAAATGGTTGGAACTAATTGTTAACGGAACGACTAGAAACAGTTGGAACGTTCCCAGCCCTCGCTCTAAACGCATAAATTTAGGGACTGCAAGGGAAGACCTAAAGATGATGAATATTTTGGATGTGGTTGTGAGAACAGGAGGAAGAGACAACTCTCATTCGGCGGAGATCAATCCTCTTCAGATAACGATAGGTAGGATCATTTCTAGATTAACAGGGCGAGTCTTTATTAATAAAATCTTTGGACCTTTTAAGAGCACAAAAATTCTGCTCTGATTTTAAAGGGGCCGTAGACTTTATTTCAATTTATAGTGTGGTGGGTCCGATTCACCAGGGTACCCTTTGTTGAACCTTAATCTAATCCGAAAATATTGTAAAATGAATAAAAATATTTTTAAATTCTAGAACAGCTTGCTTGCAAAGTTTCTTACAATTTCGAATATATTTTTGTGAATAAACTAAAAAAACTCCTACATTCTTAATCAATCAATCATTCAAGTGATCGGACAAAGGATTTGCAACTACATTGATAACCGGAAAACTCTGAAATGAGAAGACGACTTTTAAACTCAAATTAGGACTTAAACTAGTTCAAAGAACATTTGACATTTTACAGTGTAAATAGACCCTTTTCACTTAAAATGTTCTTTGCTAAGTTACTAGTAAAATATTCTTTGTGGCAACATTAAAACGCTTAAGTATTGCTATAACGTCGTCTCTCTATTCCATTGTTTTCTGGTCATCACTGTATGCAAATGAAGTTGCATGATTTACGCTTACGTATTTTACTTAATTCATTGATTGAACTACTCTTAACTATTTTTATGATGCATTAAACGGAGTATTCTATGGTTTAAAATTTAGTTGCAATTCACGGTTCGTCGATCCAACATTTTTCTAGTTTCATACATTTATTTTTTTTATTTCGAAAAATGCTTTATTAAAAGCGATATTGAAGCTGTCTCTCAACTGGTATATATTTAGTGAGACACCCTGTCTTCTAATCCTGCATATAAAAAAAACGATTACTATTTCATTTCTTTCAGGTGCGCAGAGGCAGCTTTGACTGGAAGAATTGCTCAAACCCCAGAAAAATAATTGTGTATATTTTTTAAAGGAATTGAGTTTTTGGCAAAAACTCAAATTTTATAATAACTATATCTTTGCAACTCGGTGTCGTAGTCTTTTGATACAACAAACTAAAAATTCTGTTAGATCAAATAGTCTAGGCTTGAGATATCAAAGGTTTATACCATCAGGTTGAAAGATTATGGCAATAATGAAATTAAATAAAAAATTAAGTTAAAAAATGTTTAATTACCAAGTTTTTATAATGTGAATCTTTTAACTTTCTTAATAATAAAAAAAATTATTTTCATATATTATTATTATTTGATTGTGAATAACTTTATTCTAAAATATATGCAGTAAGACCCAGAAAGCTTAGGAATAGGAGCCGACATTTGTAATGGATTTTAAAAAGTATGCATGATGATTGATGGTGTAATAAAGCAATAGTTTTTATATGCAGCGAGAAAATCAACTTATTTACTGGACATGGGTCTGTTTACTTCACAATTGCTGTGCATGTTACGTTATTTAAAATATTTAAAATCATAACTTGAGTCTAAAAGTCATCTTTTTACTTCACAGCTTTTTAGGTCTCACTGTATTCTATCGGACCATCTTTCTATCCTTCTATCCTTCTATTTTTCTATCCTTCTAATTCTATCCTTCTATCCTTCTATCCTTCTATCTTTTATCCTTCTATCCTTCTATCCTATATCCTACTATTTTTCTATCCTTCTATCCTTCTATCCTTCTATCCTTCTATCCTTCTATCCTTCTATTCTTCTATCCACCTATCCTTCTATCCTTCTATTCTTCTATCCTTCTATCCTTCTATCCATCTATCCTACAATCCTTCTATCCTTATATCCACCTATCCTTCTAGCAGCATAGCCTAAAACAAATTTCTTTGAGGCGCACCACTCAAACGTTTTCTATGCAATCTATCTGATCTATTATGTCTATCTATCCATACAATACACCAATCTATCCAATATCTCTATCCGTCTATTCTGCACCATTAATCTTGCTCTGCATAATTTATATAAATTGATCTAAGTGACTGTGTATCTATCTATCTATCATCGGTCAAATGATGGAAAACAAGGCCATGAATGGCTCGCGGCATTCGAGCAAAAAAGAAAAATGTATCTATCTATCTTCTGTCGGGTAGTAGAGGGTGTGTACTTTAAACATGTTTAAAGGAAATGTTTAAGAATGCCAGCATCATTTTAATATACACAGATCTCGGTGTTACGTTAAATAACGCCCAGGGTAATATATTACACCTGCATAATGTAAAAGTTTTACAATTTTTGACACTTTCACTCACAATGATAATCTATAATAAAAAGCATATTCATAAAGGAACTGAGTCTTTGCCACAAAATCAAATGTTCCAATTCATATATCTTTGCAACGTTATGGCGTTAACATTGGGTTGCTCAGATATAGGAATTAGAAAATCAGAGTTTGTGGCAAAGACTCAATTCCTTTTAATTACTTTGGATTTTTAATTCCAAATTTTACAAACATCCGACTAAAAACAAAATCAAACTATGTTCACCATTATTCGTAACAGGCAAACTTTTCTTAAATCAAAACTTAAATTCGAATAAAAAGGCCAAGATTGGTATCACAAGAACAGTTTATAGATATCAATTTTTGTCAAAGTATGCCAATTTTTTTCAAAAACAATACAAATATTACAAATATTATCAATTCAAAATAGTAGTTTAAATAGAGTAGTTGGGCCTTGGGACCATTGGTAAAACTATGCAAAATTTTGAATCTGACAGTAGTTGTAAGTTCAAACGAACCAAAAAACGTTCGTTATAACGAACAATTTAAAAACCGTTCAAGCTTATATTTTCTGTCAAAGTCAAGTTTGAAGTACCGTAATAAAAGCAAACTTTGAAAGAATACAATTTTGAAATTTGTTAATTTCTCATATTTGTGTCGAGGAATATTACCTATTTTCGTATTCATGCGCTAGGTCAGGCACAATTTTGACTTTTAATCTGTATTCATCCGCAATTTCGTGCAAAAAAATATTTATTTCGAATGAATGCGCAGTTTCGTGCAAACCTTGTTTCGTATTGATACGAAAATGATGCTAGATTTCGTGAAAAAAAGTAATTTCGCGCAAAAACGCGAAAAGAGAGTCTACTGTTTCGTGGAAACCCTGTTTGACAGAAAGAGGAAAGAAAAATGAGTACGCAAAAAATGTAAAACAATTGAATAGATATCCTACATGATGATAATCTAGTGATATAATTTTCCGATAGATGGAGTAAGTTTACAATTTATTTACATTACATTACATCATAGAGAAAAAAATGTTCACAGACATTTTATAAAAAAACATCAGTTGTCTTTCTTAGAAATGTACTATTGCAGTTAATAAAAAACAAATTTAGGTATATACACTACAATATACTACAATACACTACAGTACACTACAATACACTACAATACACTACAATACACTACAATACACTACATACACTACAATACACTACAATACACTACAATACACTATAATACATTACAGTACACTACAATACACTACAATACACTACAATACACTACATACATTACAGTACACTACAATACACTACAATACACTACAATACACTACAATACACTACAATACACTACAATACACTACAATACACTACAGTACACTACAATACACTACAGTACACTACAATACACTACAATACACTACATACACTACAATACACTACAATACACTACAATACACTGATAAAAAGGGACTTTAGGCGTAATTTTTAAGGATACCTTCATATGTGAAGCATGGCATGTTCGATTCTTGGGGACTCGGACCACGAATAATGGAGATAAGCTTTTTTTTCTTATTAATAATTTCATGTTGTTTCCGCAGAAGTGCTTGTAATTTTCAACTTTTAAATACTGTTTTCATAATTAAGAAATGTAATTTCTTATATTCTGGAACTCAGCGTTAATTAACATTTTAATTCGAATTTTTTAAAAACGAGTTTTTCCACAACTTTTGAATACATTTGTTTGAGGTAGCAAAAATAATTAAATTATGAGCCATACACTGCGATGTCTGTCAAAAAAATTTTGTCTATGAAATTCTACCCTTTTAGATTATACGGTCCAGTCCCTTCATATGATTTGTGAAGACGTTGAGACAGAAAGATTGAAATCAATCCTATTCAATTATGCTTCTCCTTCATACTTTCTCTCTTCTTTTATTTCTTTTATTTTGTTTTTTGTTTCTCCTTGATCTCTTAACTTGTTGTCTTTCTTCTTTTTACTTTTCTCAATTTATTCGATTTTTTTACTCTTTTTTGTGTCTTATTTCTCCTTTCTCTTTTACCTTGACGCCTTTCTTCTTTTTACTTTTCTCAATTTATTTCATTTTTCTTTATTTTTTGTTTTGTTTCTTCTTTCTCTTTTACCTTGATATCTTTATTCTTTTTCTTTTCTTAGTTTATTTTATTTTTTTACTCTTTTTTGTTTCTTGTTTCTCCTTTCTCTTTTACCTTGATATCCTTCTCCTTTTTACTTTTCTCAATTTATTTCATTTTTTACTCTTTTTTGTTTCTTATTTCTCTTTTCTCTTTTACCTTGATGCCTTTCTTCTTTTTTCTTAATCTATTAAATTTTTTTACTCTTTTTTCTTGCTGACATCCTTTCTCTTTTTCCAGCATTAGTTTTTCAGTTGAAAAAAGCGTGATGATTGTTACGGTATGAATTTGGAATACAAATTTACTTTAAAAATGAGCCTCAATCATGTGAACAAATTAGAAAATACACGAAAAAAACCGAAACATAAAATTTCAGACATCCTTAAACTTTAATATCGAGACGGGATCTTCTCTTCTCTTCTTATCTTCTCTTCTCTTCTTATCTTCTCTTATCTTATCTTTCATTTTCTTCTCTTCTCTTCTTATCTTCTCTTCTCTTATCTTATGATATCTTTTATTTTCTTCTCTTCTTTTCTCTTCTCTTCTCTTCTATTCTCTTCTCTTCTCTTCTCTTCTCCTCTTCTCTTCTCTTCTCTAATCTTTTATTTTCTTCTCTTTTCTTCTCTTCTCTTCTCTTCTCTTATCTAATTTTATCTTATCTTCTATTTTATTTTCTTCTCTTCTCATCTCTTCCCTTCACTTCTCTTTTCTTCCCTTTTCTTCTCTTCTCTTCTCTTCTCTTCTCTTTTCTTCTATTCTTTTCTATTCTCTTCTCTTCCCTTCTCTTCTCTTCTCTTCTCTTATCTTTTCTTATCTTAGCTTATCTTATCTCTTATTTTCTTCTCTTCTCTTCTTTTCTATTCTCTTCTCATCCTTTTCCTTCTCTTCTCTTCTTTTCTCTTCTCTTCTCTTCCCTTCTCTTCTCTTCTCTTCTCTTCTGTTCTCTTATCTTTTCTTATCTTATCTTATCTTATCTTATCTTTTATTTTCTTCTCTTCTCTTCTTTTCTATTCTCTTCTTATTCCTTTCCTTCTCTTCTCTTCTCTTATCTTATTTTATCTAATCTTATCTTATCTTATCTTTTATTTTCTTCTCTTCTCATCTCTTCCTTTCTCTTCTCTTCTCTTATCTTCTCTAATCCGTCTGTAGAAATTAATAAGTCTATGAATTTAAGAATGCCTGAACTACTCCGTCTGTAATTCTGTATAAAGTAATTAATCTATGAGTTTAAGAATGTCTGAACTACTCCGTCTGTAACTAGTAATTAGTCTATGAGTTAAAGAATGCCTCAACTACTCCGTCTGTAACTAGTAATTAGTCTATGAGTTTAAGAAGGCCTGAACTACTCCGTCTGTATAAAGTTCTTAATCTATTAGTTTCAGAATGCCTGAACTACTCAGTCTGTAAATAGTAATTAGTCTATGAGCTTAAGCATGTCTGAACTACTCGGTCTGTAATTATAGTAATTAGTCTATAAGTTTAAGCATGCCTGAACTACTCCGTCTGTAAATAGTAATTCTTCTATGAGCTTAAGAATGCATGTTATCGGAAGGAATGCCTAGGAGAGAGATCAGTTTAAACAATGCCGCGGAATGAAAATGGACAAAATTTTACGATGAGACAAAATTTAGATTCCGAGAAAACCTGAAATTTTACAAAAATCAACATACAGATTTATTTTCAGTTACGCGAATGAGTTATTTTATGGGGTTGGGGGCTTCGGACAATAAATTTTTTTCTATGAATTGAATTGTAAATGCAGAGGGTCACTGCAAATTACATCTACCATTCCTTTAAAAATGTTTCTTTTTATCAAAAAAGCACTCTCTGCTTTAATCCTCCTCACGCAAAGGATTCAACATGATCAGAATAATGTTGTAGACATCTATGCAGTCCAACTTTCGAATTAAAAAAATCGTAAAAATTTGATAAAAAAAATTTTGTTGAACATATGCGATTTTTGTTATTCAAAATTTAAAGTCGTTCTGTTATCTAAAAGGAAAATATCTTTTCTGTAAAGTTCTGCGTGTTTGTCAATAGAAAATCCATGGATATAGGTTGGCTTGAAATATTTAATGATTAGATCTATATTTCTAAATACAGGGTGTCCCACAAATCCTTATTGAAAGATCGTCTTAGAAATATAGATATCGATGGATAAAGCTTGAATGAAAATTAAAAACTTCATTTCCAAAGTGGTGTCGCTGAAAGCTCCGGTTCAATTCAATTGTCGATCCGACTTTTCGGCGGTTAGAGCCTAGCTGTTGAACATTTATATATTCGGCGGTTAGAGCCTAGCTGTTGAACATTTATATATTCGGCGGTTAGAGCCTATAGCTGTATTGAACATATATATATATTCGGCGGTTAGAGCCTAGCTGTATTGAACATATATATATATTCGGCGGTTAGAGCCTAGCTGTATTGAACATTTATATATTCGGCGGTTAGAGCCTATAGCTGTATTGAACATATATATATATTCGGCGGTTAGAGCCTAGCTGTATTGAACATATATATATATTCGGCGGTTAGAGCCTAGCTGTATTGAACATATATATATATTCGGCTGTTAGAGCCTAGCTGTTGAACATTTATATATTCGGCGGTTTAAGCCTAGCTGTTGAACATTTATATATTCGGCGGTTAGAGCCTATAGCTGTATTGAACATATATATATTCGGCGGTTAGAGCCTAGCTGTATTGAACGTATATATATATTCGGCGGTTAGAGCCTAGCTTTATTGAACATATATACTTTACGAAACAGTACAGTACATATATACTTTACGAAACAGTACAGTACATATATACTTTACGAAACAGTACAGTACACCAAATTAATCATCCACAATTGTAATCTCCTGAAAAGCTTTTTTAAAAGGACTGTAAGCGTTATTTCATGTGACCTTCAATGTACAATATACAAAGGTAACATTGAAGCATTTATCTGATCAATAATTTGGAAGATATGATCGTTTTCCTAGGTTTAACTTGGAACATTTCTATATGTGTTCCTGCAGTAGAAATGCGCAAATAACAATTTAAAATAATCATATCTATTCCAAATTTATAAACATGATATCTAATTCATACTTGATCAGACAAAGTTTTTATGGGTACCATTGTGAATCGGGCTTTGTCATCTTTGCATAGAGGGTCACTTAAACTTACGCGTACAGTTACTTAAAGTCGTCTCTCAACCGTCATGTATTTTGGGGCCCGCTGTACTTGCGAGTGTCGAGTGGTTCCAGGTTTTAATTTTGTAATCCTTCAGCCATATGTTTAAACATTTAAACATT
>NW_019398027.1:0-29127 GCF_000591075.1 Eurytemora carolleeae
ATATATTAGGTCTTTAGGGAAATCGCTAAGTAGCGAAACAATAAGGATATAAAACCATGTTTTTCATATTTGTTGTTCTTCTAATCAAGTATCTGAGTTTAGACTTCTTAAAAGCATTTGGTTTTTAGATTTTTAAGTTAATATTGCAAAAAAAAATACGATAACTTACGGAAGTAAAATCTACAAAATTTTTTACTCCAATATTAAAATCTAAAAAATTTAACACCCCACAACTAGAAAAAATCCGATATTACACTTGTTTACAAAAATATTTGTGGTTCTATTTATGTACTGTATTAAGATACATATCCGACTATTATAAAAACTATATTCAACTAATGAGTCTGTAAGCTCGAAATAACGACTGGATGAAAATATATTTATTTCTTCATCTGGGTTTTGTTCAAATTCAGAGTGGTTCATTTGACTGAGACTAAAAAAGACCGAAGAAGAAAAAGACAATACTGGTACGACGTTGTGACCTCAAAGCTCCTCCAGTTTTGATTGTACTGGTACGACGTTGTGACCTCAAAGCTCCTCCAGTTTTGATTTCTATGCACAAGTATGAGGTTTGTGCGGAGAGATATTAGTGCTATAAGATGTCAATCTTACGTGAAATTTACGTTAGTTTGACGCGTAATTGTTATAAAAATAAACCGTCGTGAATAGTTGTTGGTACTCTTTAATGAATTAAACCCATGAAGAGTATAAAAATAAATTGCAGGTTTTAATTTATCATTTTTACCCTTGTTAATTCTTTGAACGTTTTGGGCTTCTGCCGAAAAAAATGCCGAAAAATATTCAATTTCAGATTGTAAAAAATCAGAATTTTGACAGAATATCTTATAATGGACTGCAGATAATGGGTCACTTCTAATTACGTGAATAAAATAAATTTTCTTAATCTTGCGGAGCATTTTGTTATGACAGTAAAGGTAGCACTGAGGTCGGAATTTATGAATAAAAAGAACTAATTAAACAATATTTAAGCGCGCTTCATTGAACATTTCTTTAACTGTTCTTGATGTCCTAGAGATAAGTAGTTCAACTAGGTAGATCTAGTTGAAATCCTTCTCTCTTGAATCAGGTTCTGATACGTGTTAATGGCATAAAGTTGAGTTGAGGAGAACTAGTTCAGTAAAACCAATTTATTCGGATATTCTTCAATATCTCTAGTGTTTATTGGTCTGTCAGNCCCTTGAATAAGAAATATTTGATTTATTGGAAAACTGATAGTTTCAAAATCGACGATCTTTAAGATTTATTTGAAAAATTTGAACAAATTGTGACGAATGGTTGAAGTTTTTCTTGGATTTTTATATTTTAAACCTGGGAGAAACCAGACGTTAGAATGTAACAACAGACAGGGGGAAGCAACAAAAAGATTTAAGTTTGACTTTTGATTAAAAAATAACAACATAAGCGAATTCAATTTTTGTATTGATTAATTTCTATCCGATATTTCTGTAAAGAAAGTTTGATCTAAACCGTTCTAAAATAACTTGAAAATCCCGCGTGAACCTTGTGGCTGATATTGATCGTTTAGGTCAGAATAACCAATAAACGTCACGTTCTGCCATACTTAGACAGTGTTGTTAGTCTCTATCCCTCCATCTTGGTTTCTAAAAGTCTTTAATCTATTTCCTGTGAATATGTTGATGGTGTTCCAAGAAACAAGGGAATTAAGTGAAGAATTTTAAAAAATCGAACTCTCTTCGGTATTTCAAGAAATCTATTTTGTTTCTTTGGAAATTTCAATTTATAAAAAATAGCATAAAAATGTTAAGTCCATTTTTAGACTACAACGAAGATATTGGGACAACCTATAAATCAAGTTATGTTTACGGAGACACCCTGTATTTCAAGTTATGTTTATCGGGACACCCTGAATTTCAAGTTATGTTTATTGGGACACCCTGAATATCAAATTACGTTTATTGGGACACCCTGAATATCAAATTATGTTTATTGGGACACCCTGAATATCAAGTTATGTTTATTGGGACACCCTGAATATCAAGTTATGTTTATTGGGACACCCTGAATATCAAGTTATGTTTATTGGGACACCCTGAATATCAAGTTATGTTTATTGGGACACCCTGAATATCAAGTTATGTTTATTGGGACACCCTGAATATCAAGTTATGTTTATTGGGACACCCTGAATATCAAGTTATGTTTATTGAGACACCCTGAATATCAAGTTATGTTTATAGGGACACCCTGAATATCAAGTTATGTTTATTGGGACACCCTGAATATCAAGTTATCAAGGATCTTAACGTTTCCCAAACAGTAATTACAGCGGGTAATGTTCTGTATTTTCCCTTCACATTAGATTAAACAGGAAAGTATTTAAACTCCTGGATATTATACAATCCTTTCATTCTTTACAAATTCTTTATTTTCTGGTAAATTTTCCTTTAATACCTCTGCTTAATGGGACTCTACGCGTAATTTCAACTAACTCTCCAACCCTTTAAACCGTTAACTAATCATCGAGGCCAAAGAAATCTGTGTGTTTATCTCTTACATATGGTTCGAATTGCCGTAAAACCGGAGTTTACTCTAGCGTACAGTGTAAACTCATCACTGCTGACGATATATGTATATCTCGAAAATACCGAATATTCTTTGTCTCAATCTGTTTCTGCAAAAACTCGAATGAACGTTGAACCACGATACCAATAAAAGCTTATTTATCCATGTTTATCGCATTAAAAAATCAGTATTTTTTAATTTGGCTTCTCTGTAATAAGGAAATAAAAGGTTCTGATATAAATGGAACGTGCTCCTCTTCATTAAATTTAATTTCAATTACAGTCCCTTTAAAGGAATTATGCTTAGAAAAAGTGGGAAAACCTTGATAAAACTATTAACTAATAATAATTTCATTCTAACCCAGATAAACTCTCTGTCTGTGCTACTAAATAATCACGACCATGAAAGGCTATGTCGCTATAGGAGAGGTCAGTTTTTATGATTTTTGGAGTGCAAAGATCGTTTTTAGAAAAGTTGGACAGAACGTACAAATATTAGCAAAACCTCATCCCCCCCCCCTCCCTACCCCCTATATCTCAAAATTAAATTTATAGATTTTCAAATACTAGATACAGGGTGTCCCACAGTTGGCAAAAGATTTGAATGTCCTCTTCCATAAACTGTTTTAAGTACAGGGTCGCCCACAAAGGATGAGACTTTAGAGACGATTGTACGGAATTTGTTTGGTCTGTTTTCTTGTATTCAGGGTTCCTTGTAGGCCAAAACTGAGCTTTTTTCTGCACTTAACGGATTAGTAAACCATCAAATAACTAAGTTGAATGCAACATCCAGAAATCAGGATTCAAATCGTCATATTTTAAAAGTTTTGTGTCGTCTTTACAGTCTCATCTTTTGTGGGTAACCCTGTATTAAGACGTTTCGCAGTTTTTACGATAAACAAATCTTTTAGCTAAATATTTTTACTTTGGACTCAATTTACTACGATACAACTGCCATGTTATATTTTTTATTTTTTTTTATTTGGCATCTAACAACTTCAGGGCATATTAGTTTCAAAACGAACACTTGGCCCATTTCTAACAGTGTGTGTTAAAAATAGGCCAAATCTGCAACATTATCTTTTTCAAGAGTATATATCTTTAAATCCTAGACGAGTAGAACAAAATTGCACCATATTTTTATCAAAAATGGCTAAAACTAAATATTGAAACAATAAATGTCCATTTTAAACTATCCTTATTTTGAAACAATTACCGGATTTCAGCTCATGTCGCGTTTTAGGAACATATCCTAAGTTATGAAAGCGAGCTTTGTTCTGAAAGACGGATTATACTCAAAAACGGGAAAGTGGATTTTGTCTCGAAACCGCGACTGTTCAAAATGTTCGAAAATGGAAAATCTGACATTGTCTTGAAAAAGATCAAGAGATTTAATATAATAAGAACTCCTATTATAATTTTGATTTCAAAAAAAGTTTAAAATTAAGAATTGTTGTCCTCGTCATGTTTAATAAAATTTTGGTTATAGTTTTTACTATAGACTTTTACTCTGGATCTGGGCCAGGATCCCAAAAACCCAGTTTAGTGTTAGAAATGGGCCAAGTGTTAGTTGTGGAACTAATGTCCCCTGAACTTAACAAAATTATGGAAGAAACCATTTAAAACCTTCACTAACTGTCATGTGTCGTGGGACACTCTGCATCACAAACCAATTCTTAGCAATCCCAGTTTAACTATCTTGAGCTGTATCGATTGCTAAATAATGAAAATTACAACAAATTGGTTAAATCCAATCCAAACTAATTTGACTGTCAATAACAAAATCCTTTACTTAAATACTTAATTAACTTTTATAAAATCTATTCAGGGACTAAATTCAACAGCAAGACATGGTTAAACCATCTAAACGTGGTTCAACTACTTCTTTACAGCTTAAGCCGGCATTCAACTTGTTCTACGCGGATCAACCCCCCCCCCCCTTCTTCTATGTGGTTCAACAACTTCTTTCTTTTTATTAAATCTGCTTCCAAGTTTTTCTATTTCCCATTTATATCTGCAATCAGGTTGGTAACTGAACCTTTTTATGCAGAGCACACAGCAAAACAAAAGCGCTTATCTTTTTCCTTGAATTTTATCTCACAGGTACGACCTTGACTATAATCTTAATACATTTTAAACAATAGGATTTATTAAAATCTAACTCTGATAAAGGAATCTGATACATAGAAATATCTAATGGCTGTTCACGGACTTGCTCTTTTTGTGAAAATTTTATAGTTGACAGAAGTATATAACCTTAATTACGCTAATTTAGCTAATTTCATAAGATAATATGTAAATTTTTTTTCAGTCTATAATTTGAATATATAATAGTCAACTTATTCAGCTTTTAACCATTTAAACTTAAATTAAAGAGGATGGCCATCAAGTATCAATTATCCAAAATCATGAACAATCCCTTTTATAGGAATTTTTTGTAATGCTGTGAACTTTTTAACTCTGATTTGGAGTTTGTCTGTATCTTGTTTACACTGTTCTGTTTATTGGAGAAGAAGGAGAATGTGAACCCTTGATGTTTCTCTCTCTGAGGTTTGATTTAACCAAGTTTAAACTGTTGAAAGTGTGATTGTGTCGACCAGGGTGAGACGTGCTAAGAATTGTGATTTAACACAGCTTTGTTTTCTCCAGGAGCAGAAATTGTAGAGTTGAGATGATCAAAACTAGCGGAGAGAAGGGTTCGTCCAAGCCGTGGGTTTGTTCGGACGAATGGATGGTATCCGGTTCCCTGACGTTCTGGACTATCCATGTTAGTGTTTCCTATGTCTAAATAGTAGTTTTGAACATTTGGTTGGGTTCCAACCCGGCTTAAATACTCCTGGTCTACAGTGGACACTACTCCTCTGTTATGATTTGTGATATTGAACCCTGATATCCGGGTCCCAATACAACCCGTCCTGTCAACATCTAGTATTGGAAATTTATCCATTCTTGACGTCTCACAAACATCTGTATGGGCAAGAAAATAGTCAGAACTCAGATGAGACGGGACGGTTTTACTCCGGTCTAATGTAAAATCTGGTTTACTCCGATCTAAGGATAAGCCTGGCTTACTCCGATCTAAGGTAAATTCCGGTTTACTCCAATCATCCAATATGGTTCTATCATCTAATGAACTCTGAACTTGTTTCAGTTTAAAGGTATGTTGCCTAGATCTACTAAATGTGCTGGAGATATCAAGATTAGGAGAAGATTTAGAATACTTAGTTAAAGTATCAGATTTGATTCCTCTGCTATTCTGATAATAGTTATCCATGGATTCCTTACCCTGGCCTGGTATTTCATACAACTCTCTACAAGAACATTTAGGTTCTAAGTACGCCCAATCCGCGTCATTAAAGATCGGAGGTTTATCCGGCCAACCTAACTCACATCCACCCTTGTAATGCTGTAGATAACCCGGAGGAGGGAAATCTGCAATCACTCCGCTAGGTTTCTTCCGTCTATAAACTAGAAATCCAATTATACCCAGAGCTAGAGAAATCAGAACCAGACAAACTGATACAACAGACACCTGGAGAGGGCCGAGTATCACGCAGTTGAATTCATCCTCTTGAAGATCTGAGATAGAAACCCGGGAGAATTGAAGCGGGGAGCGACATATTGCGGTATGGTTGATATTCAGTAAAACAGGGATTAACCAGACCATCCTGCAGTCACAATGTAGAGGATTATCTCCAAGATCTAGGCGTAACACCCGGTTCCAGGGTAGGCTACCGGGATCTATCCAGGTTATTCCGTTCCCGCGCAAATCAATATTTAGTGGATTTTCTCCGTCTAGGATTAATCCTACGGGAAGATACTCTAGACCGGGGCATCCTGTTATAATAATGTTTTCTAGAAGGTGAAGACTGGCAAAAACTCCGGGTTCTATCCTTGTCAGTATTGGAGAGTAGGATAACTCAATACTGCGGAGAGTGTCAAGCCCAACAAAGGATGTTTTTGACAAGACGGAAATATTTCTCTGACCAGCGCTGAGCTGTTGTAGGTTTGGTAGAGCTAGGAGTTGGGGTAGAGGTAGGTCAAGATAGTTACCAGCTATATCCAATATCTCAAGTGATCTCAGAGTGTCCTGACAGGAGCCAATCTTGGTCAAACCTGTCCCAGATATATTCAGTATCCGGAGATGGGAGAGAGAACTTACTCTGCAAAATGAGAATGATTGGAGAGGATTGCCTGCTAAGGTCAAGCTGTCAAGTTGTGGAGCGTGTAATGTATCCGATATCTGATTTATGTAATTGTAAGACAAGGTCAGATATCTCAGGTTCCTTGCTCCGGAGAGAACCGACTCGTCCAACAGTTTAAGATTATTATCCGAGAGATCAAGATAAACTAAATTAGAACAGGGTTCCAGCCAACCCTGCTCCAGGGTAGAGAGTTGATTGCCAGCTAATCTTAGGTTCTCCAGGTTCTCTAGACCTAGGAGGGTTCTGTTGGAGAGTTGTTGAATCTTGTTAAAACTGAGATCCAGTCTTCTCAGTTTATCCTGAAACAGAAAATTATGAAATTTTATATTTTTTTCCGAAAAAGGAAAATGGCACAAAATTCTTTATATTTTTTCCGAAAAAGAAAAATGGCGCCAAATTCTTTATATTTTTTTCCGAAAAAGAAAAATGGCGCCAAATTCTTTATATTTTTTCCGAAAAAGAAAAATAGCGCCAAATTCTTTAAATTTTATCAAAATGAGAGTGAGAAGGTCTATTCTAGAAACAGTATTTAGTAGAACTTGAGAAGTAATCATTAAAATTATTTTAACCAAAATTTAGAAAATTTCAAATATCTAATCTTTTAATATTCTTCTCTTGAAGGTTTGATCTCTTTAAATTCTTTCCTTATTATAAACTACTCATTTCCAAACATAGGGCACATTCTATATTGTGTACTCAGTATCCTACCCTGAGTTCTATATTGTATACTCAGTATCCTACCCAGAGCTCTATATTGTAAACTCAGTATCCTACCCTGAGTTCTATATTGTTTACTCAGTATCCTACCCTGAGTTCTATATTGTAAACTCAGTATCCTACCCTGAGTTCTATATTGTATACTCAGTATCCTACCTTGAGTTCTATATTATATACTCAGTATCCTACCCAGTGTTTTATATTGTATACTCAGTATCCTACCCTGAGTTCTATATTGTATATTCAGTATCCTACCTTGAGTTCTATATTATATACTCAGCTTATCCTACCCAGTGTTTTATATTGTATACTTCTACTCGAATATCCTACTCTAGTTATGAATTCTAATCCAACCAACTGAGTTGTCTATACTTTGCATTTACATACATGGAGAATGGTTAAATAGAATATTAATAGGTTTCCATCCTTAAGAAATCATATGACTTAATAGCAGGAAGGGTTGGGAGATTAATACGTTTAAAGGGAGTGTTCGCGAAAAATGAAAGGGGTATAGGTTTGCGGCGAAAAATAAGCGCTTTTGATTGCTACTAATATTACTTCTATCTGTTGCGTCTATAAGGAGAAAATTGTTGAAAACGACTCATACCGAAGAACGTAGTGTTCATACAAATTCAGAGAGATGCTACATTTAACTCGGATCGTAAACAAATCAATTTATTTCCAAAAAAATCATTCAGATATTACAAACAATAGTCATCGATTATTTTTCGACGCATTCGTAAATAGTTGTTATTTCATAATACTTTGTATTTTTCACGATCTGAGAGTTACTTTTGAAAACATTTATTTCTGTTTCGAGGATTTTTGAAACGACGCCATTTTCATATTTTCCAGGAATGTTCGAAAATCCAGCGCCAGCGAAAATTATTTAAAAAAAAACAAAATAAAAAATATTATGAAATATTAACTAGATACGAATGCGTCGAAAAATAATCGATGACTATTGTTTGTAATATCTGAATGATTTGTTTGGAATTAAATTGATTTGATTAAATTCGCCGCAAGCTTATACCCCCTTTCATTTTTCGCGAACACTCCCTTTAATATGATTCCCCAGATTAAAGGAACTGAGTCTTTGTCACAAACACAAATTTTCTAACCTTTTATCGAGATCAAGAGATTGGGATTATCCAATACAAGAGTTGTAGAGTTTTTAAATTTTCAAATTTTCAAAGGAATTGAGTTTTTGCCACAAATCCCAATTTTATAATACCTATATCTCAAGAACCAGATGATGCATACCTGTCATATTTCAAACTTACATTGTTTGATCCACCAGAATTCATAGTTTGAAATATCTACGGTCTACGACGTTTGGTTTTAAATAAATTGGGTTTTAAAAATCCGAGTTTGTGGCATAGACTCAATTCCTTTGTGTAACATTTGTTTGTCTTTATAAACCATTGTAAATTTACACTATTCAGTTGTAATGTTTATTTGTTTAGCAATAACTGACATGAATTTCTAACCCCGCCACCAACTCTGATTGACTGAACCCTAACTCTCTGCAAATATCTACATGGATGTTTGTGTCTATAAATATTTAAATTTCTAAAGTTTGTCTACAAGTATTTCTATTTTGAATGTTTGTGTTTCAATATTTGTATTTCAAATATGTGTCTGGAAATATTAATATTTTGAATATTTGTCTGTAAATATTAATATCTGAATACTTTTCTGTAAATATTCATATTTTGAATATTTTTCTGTAAATATGTATATTTTGAATATTTGTCTGTAAATATTTAAATTTTGAATATTTGTTTGAAAACATTTATATTTTTATGGATATATTTTTCTATTTCTCCAGGACTAGAAGGATTTTGGGGATGGAAGGAAGGACGGAGTAAGATTGGGTCTAAAAAGATTAGATTCTATTTGTGTATCCCATTCTCCGGGTTCAGGACGGATATCAAGGATTATATCAGGGTAAACACTTTAGCACAGAACTAGATAAACTTAGGGACTTTTAAATACAGGATTCCCTGGATTCCCTGGATTCTCTGGATTGCCTGGATTCCCTGGATTGCCTGGATTGCCTGGATTCCCTGGATTCCCTGGATTCCCTGGATTCCAAGAATTCTATGGATTGCCTGGATTTCTTGGATTCCCTGGATTCCCTGGATTCCCTGGATTCCCTGGATTCCAAGGATTCCCTGGATTCCAAGGATTCCCTGGATTCCAAGGATTCCCTGGATTCCCTGGATTCCAAGGATTCCCTGGATTCCCTGGTTTCCTTGGATTCCCTGGATTCACTGTATTCCCTGGATTCCCTGGATTCCCTGGCTTCCCTGGATTCCCTGGATTCCCTGGATTCCCTGGAATTCCTGGCTTCCCTGGATTCCCTGGATTGCCTGGATTGCCTGGATTCCCTGGATTCCCTGGATTCCCTGGATTCCCTGGATTCCCTGGATTCCCTGGATTCCCTGGATTCCCTGGATTCCCTGAATTCCCTGGATTCCCTGGCTACTCATTCTTATTGTTTGTCAAGTGGCCATGTTGCTATATTTGCTTTGACTGATTGTATCCAATATTAGATTTAGGAAAAGGATTGGGAGAGCAGGGAGGGGGGGGAGGAAGGGGGATGATTTGCAGGGGTAAATGGTATGAGGGGGGTTAGAAGGGGGGGGGGAGAGCGGAAGTATTAAAATGCACGAAAATCTGTAATTTAATTGTAACATATCTATCCTTCACATAAATAGATCCAGGGTGCTTGGTGCATCAATTTCCAGGACTGGGTTGACTTGAAAGCTGATTTTTAAACTGTGTCAATTTAGAGTAGGGTTGAGGGAGAATATAAACCATTATATCCCGGAGTAAGGTTAATAGAGGATATAAACCAATATATCCCGGAGTAAGGTTAAGGGAGAATATAAACTATTATATCCCGGAGTAGGATATAAACCATTATATACCAGAGTAAGGTTAAGGGAGAATATAAACCAGTATATCCCGGAGTAAGGTTAAGGGAGAATATAAACCATTATATACCGGAGTAAGGTTGAGGGAGAATATAAACCATTATATTCCGGAGTAAGGTTAAGGGAGAATATAAACCAGTATATCCTGGAGTAAAGTTAAGGGAGATATGAACCAGTATATCCCGGAGTAAGGTTAAGGGAGAATATAAACCATTATATCCCGGAGTACGGTTAAGGGAGAATATAAACCATTGTATCCCAGAGTAATGTTAAGGGAGAATATAAAGCATTATATCCCGGAGTAAGGTTAAGGGAGAATATAAACCAGTATATCCCGGAGTAAGGCTAAGGGAGAATATAAACCATTATATCCCGGAGTAAGGTTAAGGGAGAATTTAAACCAGTATATCCTGGAGTAAGGTTAAGGGAGAATATAAACCATTATATCCCATAGTAAGGTTAAGGGAGAATATAAACCAGTATATCCCGGAGTAAGATTATGGGAGGATATAAACCAGTATATCCCGGAGTAAGGTTAAGGTAGGATATAAACCATTGTATCCCGGAGTAAGGTTGAATGAAGATGAGAGAACTAAGTTTCTTCCCTTTTATGACAAGATATTAAACCCGTGGAGAAAATACGGTTTCTGGATCATTTGACTCCGGGTCCTCGTTTTAGCTTGGATCATTGAACACATACAACAGGATTGAAAACTCAGAGGAAAGAACAAAATCAAGATTAAACCTTTTTGTAGAGATGTTTAAGAATTAAAGTTAGATATATCGGAGGAGAATTAACTTGAAAGAGAATAAAGAGTATTAGACTCTTAACCCTATCTCTGCTGGGGTACTTGAAAACCAGGATATGCTGGGGGGGGTCAATTTGACCCCCCCCCTCTAAATCCCATGTTTGGTGTCCAAATATGACAAATGATACATCATTGGAAAGCTCTTGTGCTCTACTTTTAGAATCTGCAAAAAAATTTGCAAATTTGCAAAAATTGAAATTTTTATCGCAAAATCCAGTTATATAGTAAAAATGTTTGCAAAAAAAAATTTGTCCAAAAAATGACAAATTATACATTTTTGAAAAGCCCTTGACCATGCCATTTCAAATATGCAAAAATTTTTGCAAAATTTTAAATAACCTAATTTTTAATCAAGAAAAACTAAAAATGTGCAAATTTCCTTTGACAGGTTGTTTGCAAAAAATTTGCAATTTATTTTCGCAAAACTTGTGCAATTTGTTTCCTTATGTCAAAGGCTTTCCAAAAAGCTAAATCTTATCAAAATCTGACAAGTGGAAGTGGGTCAAAACAAAGATTTTGTTTGTTACAGGAAAAAGCAGTCATTCAGGCAGTGTGCCTGAGGACTCAGGCAGTTAGAATTAAAGCCCGGTTTTAGGCCTAAATGGAGGGCTTTGGGTATGTAGGTAAAGTCAGAAAATTTCAACAGCCTCAGACCAATACTTTTTGAGTTATGTAAAAAAAGCTACAGGGGGGGGGGTCAAATTGACCCCCCCCCATCAGGAATAGGGTTAAACGTTTCCTTAGTGGCTGAAACCTCAATTTTTGTTGGGAATCATAATTATATTATATTGAAGAAAGGAACACTGAAATTTCTACTTAACTCCTGTTTAGACATCCTGCCAACACAAACCAACCTTCTACAATTGGGAAAATCTGCATCAGATCTCTGTAAACTATGTTTACAGGCAGGCGCTGAATTGCAAGGTAGAAGACAAGAAACTACAAACTATATTTTGGATGGCTTATTAAATATATTACTGGATTAATTGATATTGACCGATTATTGATGTATGCCGACATCCCGTCCCATACCCTTCCAGGGTTAGGTACTGTTCCCCCCCCCCCTCCTTGAGACCGCACAGAAACCAGATCTAGTAATTATCGATAGAATGGAGGAAAAGATGGATATTTTTTACCTTACTGTCCCATTGGAAACATATAAAAAATTCCAACACTAAAAAAATGAACAAATATGAACATTTTATCACAGATATAACCACTTAGGATGTGTCTGTTCACCCTTTGGAAATCGGCTCAAGAGGATATATCTCACCATCAAATAAAGCAAACCCAAAGAAACTGCATAAGTACTGCAAGCTCAGTGTTAGTTTCAAAGCAATGTGCGAAAATTCATCAAGCCTTGCAGTGCTGGCATCATACCATTTAAAAAAAACGAAAAACACTAGACTGGGACCAAGAAACTCAATTTCTGAAAACTATCTCTGAATAACTAAACAAAAGTCTTGTATGGCACCTGTTTTTTTGAAAATCCTGTCAACATAAAATGCGATATCCAGAGAAAAGAGTATTAGTTTTAAATTGTAAACTTTTATATTGTTAAATGAAGTTTTGCTTTAAACAAATATTAATGATGAATAAATATATATGTATTATATTAAAAAAGTTTCCAGTTTTAAAAGTATAAAGATGAAGATTCGTAAATATACTTTTTATGGAGATTTTAAGATCTGAAGCTTAGGTTAAAATGAAATTATATTATTTGATATAACCTCAGTCAAAATAGACTTTTAATATTTTCTCAATAAATTCACATGACAGGAGAAAAAAGCTTGCTTAGAGTTCTAGAGTTGATTTTAAAATTCAACAAATTAATGGGGAAAGACGACCTCCTCTGTATGTATGTATGTATGTTTTTCTCAATAGATCTTCAATTAGAAGAGTTATGATTGAAAATATAAAAGATTTTCACTTTAAGGTTACAAAGATATTGGGATTAGAAAATTTGAGTTTGTGGCAAAGACTCAATTCCTTTATCTTGTCACTATTCGAAATTTAAAACATCTCAATAGCTCTTTAATTAAAAAAGTTCTGATCTTACATACAATATACTCATTAATATACATTTAAATGTTCCCATTGCCAAAATGTGAGCAAAATCGGTATCGCCGTTTTGACGTTTATTGGATACAAACAGACAGACAAGTCAAATGCTAAAGGAACTGCCTTCTTGCCACAAACTTAACTTTTCTAATCCCAATACCTTTACAACTCAATGAAGTAGACCTTTGATATTTCAAACTTAGACTATTTGATCCAACAGAATTCATAGTTTGAAATATCAAAGGTCTACAACATCGGGTTGCACAGGTATAAAAATTTAAAAACAAGAGTTTCTTGCAAGAACTCAGTTCCTTTTTGCTTGAATGTCTTGTTATATATACCTGGTTTGAGAAAACTCCATCAGCCAGGGATTCTATTCTGTTGCAGGAGAAATCCAAGTGGAGTAAAGCTTCGTAAAATTGGAACCCTGGTTGGATAATGGATATATACTCCGGACTCACTTCAGCACAGGAAATTTAGGGTTTTAAAGATAGAGATATAAAGTAACAAAGAGAAAAGGGAATCAAAAAGAACTAAAAACTTGCCGCAAACTCTGATTTCAACACGGACTAAATGTTTTTCAAAAAATACATTCTTATTCCTTCCTTTTCCCTCTCCTTCCAGTTCCTTCCCTCCCCTTCCCGTCTCTTCCCTCCCTTTCCATTCTCTCCCATTTCCTCTCGTCCCATCCCCTATTTCCCCTCCCTCCCATCCCCTTCCCCCTCCCTGATACCTTCCATCCCCTTCTGTTCCTGAAATATAGCATTGTTTAGGAAACTGCCAATAGATGGATTCACATCAACCCTAATCCTTCAAAATTGGGTTTAAATCCAACCATAACAGAACAAAAGGTTAAGCTTTAAAATCAAGCAGGTTTCCTGAAATTTTTTTTATCTGAAAACCATTTTTTCCCTGAATCTTGATTTATTTTATTTTTTTTTTTATCTTGTTAAAGTTTGATATTGTGTGATAAAAGAGTTGTTTCTAATTTTAGGATTTCACGAGGACCTTTTTTATGAAGAATCCGCAAGAAATTTTTCATAAAAATTATTTTCAACATGAACACAAGTTTCTTTTAACACCTTCATTAATTTTGGAAACCTATTAACTTAATAATCTTTAAAAAACCTTTTGATATTTGAAAATTAAATTTTATTTTTTTAAACAAGCGTTGTTAATTTTACAATGAAACACAAAAAGTTAAATCATATATTATTGAAGAAAAACAGATCAAAGAAGCTTTAACTGCTTGTGATATCATTGAACTAGCGCTCATCCCCCTCTCCGATACTCCCAAAAAGTTTAAGTATTGTAAAGAATTATATTATTATGTATAAATATATAAGAATGCTAAAAGCACTTAAGTTCTATTGTATGATCCGACCCTAATCCTCCTACCACTGCTTCCATATCGTGACACTTTATAATATTTTTATCAAAAGAAGAAAATAATAATTTCTTTTTCTTTGAAATGGGATGATTTGCATTTGTTTAAAGTTTAAAGTAAAAATGTCGGTTCTATGAATATGAGGATAATATGGCATAAAAGAACAGAATTTTGATAAAAAACGTTTGAATTTTTTGGGAGAGAGGTGGAAAAAATCTTTTTATTCTTTTGTCAAAAACATTATTATACACATTCGTGTAGTAAAATATCAGCTAAGCTTGATTCATCTGGTGTGTCTGTTATTTCAGCTGTTTATGATGACTGTATCTGACGAGTCTGTTATTTCAGCTGTATATGATGACTGTATCTGACGAGTCTGTTATTTCAGCTGTATATGATGACTGTATCTGGCGTGTCTGTTAATTCAGCTGTATATGATAACTGTATCTGGCGTGTCTGTTATTTCATCTGTATATGATAAATGTAAATAAGCATCAATGTATGAAAAGTATCTACAACATCTCTTTTTTGAAAATATTTAGCAAAGGTTCCCTTTAAGAACGTTTACGAGTATATATCCTTTAACCTTCGGTGAGGTTTGAGATTGTTGAGTTTATGATGGTGAAGGAGGTGATGTGAGGATTCAGTGTAATAGGAACCATATCCAGACTACAGATATCCAACAAGGTTCAACTCAAACCATAATATCCAGGCTACATATATCCAACAAGGTTCAACTTAACCCCTAATAACCCTGTTCAATATCCAGATTAAAGATATTTAACAAGGTTCAACTTAACCCCTAATAACCCTGTTCAATATCCAGACTACAGATATCCAACATGGTTCAACTTAAACCCTAATAACCCTGTTCAATATCCAGACTACAGATATACAACAAAGTTTAACTTAACCCCTAATAACCCTGTTCAATATACAGATTAGAGATATCCAACATGGTTCAACTTAGACCCAAATAACCCTGTTCAATATCCAGACTACAGATATNTTGAACGTAAATAAACATTGGTTTTTTATTTGTTGTTATTTTTGTTGTTCCTGAAGCGAGTGCAGTACACCCAGAGATCGGTATTGTTGCAACTGCATCCTCTGACAAATCAATCATTCAATCAATCATTCAATCGATCTGATAATTCACTAAATGCTCACATGCACACTTTCTAAGTGTTTTAACCTTCAAATATAACCTCTTACCACTGTTTATGAGGTCGGAATTTTATGTGTAGTATCTTTAATCTTACAACGCTTGATCTCGATATTCAACGTGGGAACTATGGATAGATGCTTGACCGCACAGTATAAATTATTCTTACGACTATTGCCACCACGAAATAAAATAGAGAAATTTAAAAAAATAGTATGTCCGTATTTGATGAAGATCCATGCTTGATCTCGATATAGTTTATGAGGAGACACTTATACATTTTACGCAGAATCTTAACCTTTTAAATCCGCAACTACTCTATTCTCTTAATGGTGGAATGCAAAACCTCCTGGATTCTGACTAACTGTTCGTTTTTCACAGACGAAATTCTTCCCAGGCTATCGAATAAAGATTAAAATAATTTTTAGATGAGCAAAAGATCAAGATCAAGCATATAAAAGCAATGAAAATGAATTGCAAATTTTTGATGCAGAAACAATAAAGTCTTATTTAAAGAATTCTATACATTTTTGATAATAAACACAACGTTTTCTTCCTCATTATTACTTTTTTAAATGTAGCGTTGTGAAATGGTGGTTCATTTGAAATTACTTGTATAGTCCCTTTAGGTGTCAATTGCATTCATTGCATATAAAAATATGTATATATATTATTTTCTTCATAAATATTATTTAATAATAAATTAGCTATATTATTAAATAACATAACTTGATATGTTTTACACCAGTCCAACAAGTGCTATTACAAATTATTGCTGACAAATGCAAAGCATACAAAGCATACAATATGCTGGCTTAGCACTTTGTTTGACACGTAACTGGTAGCATATTTTTTATTTTCAATAAATAAGAGGTGTTTTCAAAATTCTGAAAACTTTTGTTTGATCACAACAATAACTTAAAGTGAAGATGATGTTTTATAAAGGTTTAATAAGAGAACTTTGTGGAATTAAAGCTCCTTAAAGGAACTGTGTACGTTATTTTAAATGAGTCTTCTTTTTTAGAGTGACATGTTAGATTCACAACGGTATACTATTTTTTGGCAGTTTCTCTTTACACTAACGGATTTTGTTCGACAGAAACAATGGACAAAATTGTTAGAATCAAACACTTTCTAGTGTAGGAAACGACGATATCTCCCATATTCGTGTTGTAAATTTTGAGTATTTGATCATTTCCAAAGTGAAAAGAATGTTTTGTAAAGAAAAATAAAGTTTTCAACACCTTTCATAGGATTTAGAAACTTGCCATAATACCCAGGAAATTGATACTCTTATATCTACCCTTTCCAGAGTATAAGATAGATAGATAGATATATAGATAGATAGATATGATATAGATATAGATATAGATAGATAGATAGATAAACAGATAGTTAGACAGACAGACAACATTTTTCTTCAAAAAAAGGAAATAATAAAATTAATCCAATCATTAAATTTGTACTTAGAAACTACCAAAATTACCAATTTGACCCTTTTCTTCTCAGTGAGCCCCCTCCCTATTTTCTCGAGCCCCCTCCCTACTACGCCTAAACTTGTGTACAATTTTAAGTAAGTAAATATGCTGCAATATAATATATGAATATATGAAAACTGGTGCAGAATATTGTTCACTAATATAAACTCATATTTTAACTAAAAATATCCAATTCCTTTAGAAATAGCAAACATTTTCTGCATTTATACTGATAAGTGGGAAAGATAAATAACAATCATCTCATTTTTCAAATCCTTTCTTCACAAGGCAGTAAAACGTCCTCTTGTTGCTAAACAGATAATCTAGCACTCTCCACTACACCAACTATATCTTCGGTCAATGTACACTGAAAGTTGTTTTACGTAAAACTCCCCTAAAATAATTTATTTTTAATACTTTCTTATCTCATCTTATTTGGTTCTGATTGGCGTTTTCTTTCATTAATGTCGTGAAATCTAAAATGTTTCAAAACTTCAGTCTTTATGTAGAAATTCAGTCGATTTGTGATTGGTCGTTAATCTCGTGGATTAGAAAATCCTCCAGAATCATGATATTTCAGTTTTTCAGCTTAAAGAGTCATTAAAAAGTGTTTTCCTCCCTACTCTATCTAACTTATCTAACTTTTTAATTCTATATATAAATTTAGCTTGTCTGTGGGTGTCTGTTTGTTTGTCTGTTTCTTTGTATCCAATAAAAGTCAAAACGGCTGAACCGATCAGGCCCAAATTTTGTATGGGACCTCACGTGGCCCCAGGGAAGGTTTATGGCCAATCAGACTTTAAATATGTAATCTTAAAATATTTTGTAAATTTTGAAAATGCGCGAAAAAAATAGTATATCAAATCCGCAAATTAAAAAAAATGTTTTATACTGTACAAAGAGAAGATGCTCACAGATAAAGCCACAATTAAAAGTTGAAAAAGAAGATGGGCGCGAAGCTTAATTTAATAAAATTCCTCTTAAGGGACTTACAGTCGTAATTTCTACATTTTTGAAGCATTTCTGCTACAAAAACAACCAAGAAAACATCCTTAAAGCATGACATGGTCCAGATAATAGTGAATTATAACTACCATTTGAAAAAAATATTATTGTCTTCTGTATACGCTCTTTTCAGTGCCATGATACAAATTATTAATCCCGTAACAGCTTAGAACTTATCAAAACTTTTCTGTCTGGAATGTTTGAAATGATTATTAAATCGCATTGACTAAATTTGATTTCAAACCATCTCGTTTTAATATTAATTATTAAGCTGAACTGAACCCTGTTTTATTGGATACATTTACAACACTAAGAATATTGAGAACATGTGTACTTCTTGTTTTTTTATTGTTGCAGAGAAATACCAAATAGAATAACAAGTAGTTTTTAGAGGTTAAGATGTCACAGAAGTTGAGTAGTCAAGATTTCCATTAAATAAAAAATCAAATAGCTTGAAATTGAAAAACACATACGATTTATCAAATTGGGAACATTTTTTGCCTCGAAATCTCAAATAAGCCATTTGTAGAATATTGTCAAGGCAGCAAACTTAATTCAATATTTCAAGTCGTCTTTACTGTCTCATCCTTTGTGGCTCACCTTGTATCCATATCTGATATGAGGCCATGGGGGAGAAAACGTGTATATGTTTTTTCTTTTCTTCATTTTATTGAGATTGAAATTTTGGATCTTATTATTTTCTTGTTAATAAAAAGCATACAGTGATGATGTGATACATTTACTTTTAGTTATTTTGTTTTTATTTTTAGTAAAGTTTGACATTATGTCAACTTAGTCTGGATTTGTTCTATACTTTTCCTTAGAATTATTTATTTGGCAGGATATAGGACCCTTCTCCTATCCCTATACAAACACAAAAGTAGTTTAGATGCTTGGCAAAGTTAAGATAATGACAATAGAAAGATGGATGATTAAATATTGTGCAGTCCGGGACCAGATATAATGAATAGCGATGTGTAGCTGAACCAGGCAGAGGTAGTTCAGTCACTTCTCACTTTGCGCTAGTTCAAGCTGAAGAGAATAAGTTGAACCACGTACGCAGTTGAACCGAGTCTCTCTCTGTATTAAATCTGGTCCCAGATTCTAATTTCTTCAGTAGAAAACGGTTCTATTTATCTACTGTCTATCCAAGATCCATCTCTGTATCTTTCTATCAATCTTTCTCCTTCTACTTATATATCTCTCTATCTTTCTCCTATCAATATCCTGAAGTCTAAAATGTTGTGTTTTGAATCTTAGGATCAAGCATTAATCTCCATCTTATGCAGAGCGACATATTTATTATTTTCCGTGGTGTTCATACCCCGCAGGGATACCTTAGATTGAGGGATCAAGCAAATTTGTCCTCAAATTGAAAAGTGCCAACATTGGATATCGAGATCAAGAGTTCAAGATTAAAGAAACTCCACGCTAAAGTTTTATTAGTTATGTTTATGAGAAAAGAAATTTTATTTGGTCACATAATAGAAACAAATAGATTTCAATATGACATTGGATTAATCTATAGAAACTTATAGCATATTGGTCTTATCAATATCTTTTTTAATTTTATTTGGTCACATAATAGAAACAAATAGATTTCAATATGACATTGGATTAATTTATAGAAACTTATAGCATATTGGTCTTATCAATATCTTTTTTAATTTTATTTGGTCACATAATAGAAACAAACAGATTTCAATATGACATTGGATTAATCTATGTGTGGCATAAAAAAACCCTAATGGTCTACTGTAAAATAGTGCATTGATGTCAATTAAGTAGTGTTCGCTATTTTCTGAATTATACATTTAAATGTCGAAACTTTTAATTTTATAATGTATAACTTACATAGTATATAGAGTAGACCTATAGTCCTGTTTGTATAGGTATATACTATTAATGGAATATTATTCTAACACTAAGCATTTAAAATGATCCTGAGGGCCACAAACTTTTGAGCTCAAAATGCAAACCTTGGACATTTCAAAAAAAAGATTAATTTAATAGCAATTAGTAGTTTTGAGAAACTAGGTCTCCGAAACTTGGTTTGGTTTCTCTTTCTCTCAAAAGATTAAGTTTCTTGGTTGAACATTGAATGTTATATACAATACGTCATATTTTCATTTATCTTCTGTTTATCCTATTATCAACAATAGATGCATCTCTTTTACCAATCTGACAAATAAATAAAAATAAAGTTTTTCCTCGCATTCATTAATAAAACGTCGCGGAGACACAATTTTGGACTGAAATACAGGGTGTACTTAGAGAGAGTGACCGGCACTGTATGGGTTGAATTGAATATGTAGTATTGTGGACAAATTTTTTAGGATTGATTTGAGATATAAAAAACGTTTGTACGACGTTTTTTACTGAGTTTGAGCGCAAAGTCGACGTTCAAAATCATGAATTTGGGTGGGTACGTTTTTAGAATCGTTTTTTTTAAATCTTTAAATAATGACGACAAAAATATAAACAAAATTCTACAGTAAACTAATTAGTTATTCAGGAACAGGTGGAGAAAATAAAAATGAACTCTTATCATCTAAAGCAAGTAATCTTATTCCATTATTAGTTTCTATAATCTCTCCTTATTCACAAAGATTTTCTGCAGATTTTCTGGAATTTTTATTGAAAAGACAACATTTGAAGAATTTGTAGAAATCTGCGAAAAAAAGAAATTCAATATAATGATGAAAACGAATTAATTGATTCTAACATTGATTTATTGACAAATAATTATGTTCCTAGACATCTAGTTAGTTTACTATAGAATTTTTACAATAATTTTTGTCGTCCTTATTTAATAATTTTCGAAAAAACGATTCTAAAAACGTACCCACCCAAATTCATGATTTTAAAAGCCGACTTTGCGCTCAAACTCAGTAATTATACATCGTGGAAACGTTTTTTATGTCTCAAATGAATCCTAAAATTTTTTTCTACAATACTGCATGCTCAGTTCAACCACCATACATTGCAGGTCACTCTCTTAAAAGAGTTATCAGAGGATTTTTCAGGTCTTTTTATGAATTTAAAATTGTCTTTTTGACCCCACAGGGCATAAATATTCAATTCATGATTGTTCAAAATATAATTTGTTGGAGCCAATGACAGAATATGTTTCATAAAAGAATTGGCTTGAAAAGTTAATCAGTCGTAATATTAAATCCGCCAATTTGCTCCTCAGTTAACCACGCTGCGCCGGAGCAAAGAAGTTTCCACTCCAGGAATCGAGTATCAGAGAAAACAAGAGGAACTCGCAATTTAAAGAACTTTACAACCTGCTTACCACCAAGTCTATCACGGATCCTCCATCACGGATCCTCCATCACGGATCCTCCATCACGGATTCTCCATCACGGTTCCTCCATCACGGATCCTCCAAAACGGATCCTCCATTACGGTTCCTACATCTTGGATCCTCCATTCAAAAATATTTTGTGACTTTTCTAACATTCTTATTTTATAAAATTGTTAATGACTGTAAAGAAACTGAGTTTTTGCCACAAATTCGGATTTTAAAATCCCAGTATTGTTGCAAGCATGTTGTAGACTTTTATCAGTTCTAATTATGAATTTTGTTAGATCAAAAAGACTTTGTTTATCAGAGGTTTACACTTTCAGGTTGCAAAGATGTGAAGATTAAATTTGAGTTTGGGGCAAAAACTCAGTTTCTTTAACCATCTTTCAATCCACCTTTGAATTTCATAAGTTTATTGGGTCAGGAAGAGAGATTTAACTCCAACACTGAAAGGTATAAATTACTACATCTGTTGTGCCGTATCTGTGTAATCTGTGGCTTAACAAAATTTATTTCCCTTTAGAGCTGCCTAGTTTAAAAGGATACTGCAAGTGCACAGCCAATATCAATTTAGCTCTCTATGTCCAGGGTGTTCAAAATAAATGTAAAATTTAGAATAACAGCCTGAACGACCAATTTTGTAGAACTTTCACAAAATGTTTTGAGTTTGAAAATGTTACATTAAGAACTTTACGTATTTTTTTGTGGTCACTCTGTTTCTATTACTTTATTGTCGAACTATCTATCTACCTAACTAACCCTCAAACCAACTAACTGTCAAGGATAAAAGAGAAGTTCTTTTTATAATACATATAATAAACTTAGTTTCCTATACACTGTAATAAACTTAGTTTCCTATACATTGTAATAAACATAGTTTCCCATACACTGTAATAAACTTAGTTTCCTATACACTGTAATAAACTAGTCTCCTTTACACTGTAATAAACTTAGTTTCCTATACACCGTAATACAATTAGTCTCCTGTACATTGTAATAAACTTTGTTTCCTATACACTGTTATAAACTTAGCTTCCTATACACTGTTATAATCTGTAATAAATAAGATGATATTTCTGTTATATCTTTTACTCTCCGAAAAACACGTTTATCAATGTAATTTCAGGTAATCTTGCAATTAGAAAGAGAAAACACCATTAAAAAGTATTAAATCCAATGTTTTCTGTTTAGAAATTTAGTCATTTTCTTGCCCGATGTTGCTGTTAAAACCCACGAGTTGCTTTTTATAAGTTATTATAAGTTAAATGAGTATTGCTGTGAATCGTGGATGACAATATTTGAATAAAGGGAAAGGAAATGGCGCTGGTCTGTTCTCCCCAGGTTAATGAGGAATAATAAGACGAATTTCGAGGTAAAAGTGTTGTTTAAAATCGTGCGATATGAATAGAAAACTGTTCATTAACTGTTTTCTATTAATGGAAATGTTATTAACTGTTATATTTAGGCGGTCATTTTGTTCTATATAATTCCCTGAGACTACTTTTAATACTTTTCTCTTTTAGTTTAAAAAAGAATTTATAGATAGAGTTATGATTATGTATGTATATGTTTATGGATTCGTACTTTTCTACGTCAAGCTACCTTCACCCACGTTTCAATTAACATTTCTTTCTTTTAACATAAACGGTATTATTTCACCTCAATCTACCAGCAGATTTATGATTATTTTCCCAAGAATACCATTCTAATTCTTGTACGTTTAACATCAAAAGAATGGAACATTTGTCCCAATATCTAATTTCTTTGTCATTGCAATCAGATGGTTAAAGCTTAAATATTTTTAACTTTGACTATTTGATCCAGGAGATTCATTTCTGCAATATTAGGTTGTAAAGACAGAACGATTAAAACATTGGAGTTTGTGGCAACAGTTAATTTCCTTGTATTCGCGATCATTTTGTGTTTCTTTTGAAGCTTCCAAGATCCATTATAAACATAGACTACCTGGTCAAATCTACTGACTTTTATAGTTAAATTGATCCTAGTCCTTCGACTTCAAATAATTGATTAATCAAGATTGTGATAAATTGATTGATTCCTGGGACAGTATCCGTATGCAAGGTTGATACTGGAGAGAAGTAGAAGGATCAGCATGGTTTCCACATTTATCCACCACCTGGAGAACACGGGGCTCAGTTCTTTCAACCACCTGGAGAACACGGGGCTCAGCTCTTTGAACCGCCTGGAGGACACGGAGCTCAGCTCTTTCAAGCACCAGGAGACGATTTGATAAACCTGCAAAATAAAACTATGTAAATAAAATTATAAACGGATTTCAAGGATGAAAAGTCATGAAAAGCAATTATATTTTGGCAAATTTCATAGAAAGGATTTGAGTCTTTGACCCAAACTCTGATTTTCTAATCCTTACATTTTGACAGCCTAATGTTATAGACCTTTGATATTTCAAACTAAAAATTATGTTGGATAAACTAAGTTTAAAATATCAAAGGTTTACACCAAAAGGTTGCATAGATATAGGGATCGGAAAATTTGAGCTTGTGGCAAAAACTCAATTCCTTTATTGTTTTATTATTGTTCAATGTTCATCCTTTAAGTTTATAACCCTTCGCTAACACTCATAATTAAGTAAAAAAAACAGGTAAAGGATTTAAAGGATTTACCACCAAAAATGAGAGAAGAATCTTTTCATTGAAGTAAACGAAGATTATATTTTGCATCGGTTTTATTTATTAAATAAATTAAGTTCAATTTGTCTCAGCATTGTAATATATATATACATATGTATCTTCTTAAAATAAGTCTATAACATGTTCTAATGTTTATTAAGATTGGTTTTTGACGGACACTGTGTTTCATGTTGGACATTCTTCAGCAGTATCTTATATATACGTATATACATGTATATATGTATAGTACTCTGGATAGGTTTGTCAATATTTGGTTTGTCTTAATTCAAACGTTAATGAAACATGTTCCAAAGTATATTAAAACTTGGCCAAATCATCAAACTAATTTTCTTAAAACTTTCTTAAAGTTTTTATTACAAAATAAAACATCTTTCTGCTATAATTTGTGAAAAAATTGTCCTACATTCTGTGTCAGTTTTATTCTTCCTTTTTAATTTATTCTTTCTCGTTTTTCACACACCCTTCTCATCCAACATATCCTTCCTTATTTCTCATCCATCCTTCTCATCCAACATACCCTTCCTTATTTCTCATCAATCCTTCTCATCCAATATATCCTTCCTTATTTCTCATCCATCCTTCTCATCCAATATATCCTTTCTTATTTCTCATCAATCCTTCTCATCCAATATATTCTTCCTTTTTCACACATCCTTCTCATTCAACATATCCTTCCTTATTTCTCATCAATTCTTCTCATTTAATATATCCTTCCTAATTTCTAATCCATCCTTCCCATCCTATATATCCTTCCTTATTTTTCATCCATCCTTCTCATCCAATATATCCTTCCTTATTTCTCATCAATCCTTCTCATCCAATATATCCTTCCTTATTTCTCATTCATCCTTCTCATCCAATATATCCTTCCTTATATTTCCTCAATCCTTCTCATCCAATATATCCTTCCTTTTTCACACATCCTTCTCATTCAACATATCCTTCCTTATTTCTCATCCATCCTTCTCATCCAATATATCCTTCCTTATTTCTTATCCATCTTTTACATCCAATATATCTTTCCTTATTTCTCGTCCATCCTGTATATCTTTCCTTAGTTATCATCCATCCTTCCCATCCAATATATCCTTCCTTAGTTCTCATCCATGTTTCAATCCAATATATCCTTTCTTAGTTCTCATCCATCCTTCTCATCCAATAAAACCTTCCTGATTTCTCATCAATCCTTCTCATCCAATAAAACCTTCCTGATTTCTTATCATTCCTTCTCATCCAATATATCCTTCCTTATTTCTCATCAATCCTTCTCATCCAACATATCTTTCCGTATTTCTCATCAATCCTTCACATCCAACATATCTTTCATTATTTCTCGTCCATCCTTCTCATCCAACATATCTTTCCTTATTTCTCATCATTCCTTCTCCTCATCCAATATATCGCTCCTTATTTCTCATCAATCCTTCTCATCCAACATATCTTTCCTTATTTCTCATCCATCCTTCTCATTTAATATATTTTTCCTTATTTTGAATCCTTCCTTTTTCCATCCAATATATCTTTCCTTATTTCTCATCATTCCTTCTCCTCATCCAATATATCGTTCCTTATTTCTCATCAATCCTTCTCATCCAACATATCTTTCCTTATTTCTCGTCCATCCTTCTCATTTAATATATTTTTCGTTATTTTGAATCCCTCCTTTTTTCCATCCAATATATCCTTCCTTATTTCACATCTATCCATGTCATCCAATAATCCAATATATCTTTCCTTATTTCTCATCCCTCCTCATGAATATATGTTATTTTCTCTCTTCTCTCTATTTTATCCTTTAAGAATTCTGTGAAAAAGTTACAAGGTTAGTTTGAAGACCGATTCCTCCCGAAGGTTTCCGAATAGTTTTCTACCTTGGTTTATCTCCCCCAGGCTCCTCTTGGACCTGGAGACAGGGCCTTTCTTTGAACCTGACACATAGGAGGATTAAATAGTTCTCAGGGATCATTTATTGGGGTTTAAAGGTACACTCGGGAAATATAATCTATACGGATAATGGTAATTATTAGATTAAGTTCAGCGATTTTAAAATAATTTTAAATTTACCAGAAATCTATTTTTCTAATTGTATTTTTGAATGAAAAGTCAACTAAACTTAGTTGACAACCCTATTCAGTTTTTACTGTATTTCTAGAAATATGTCTGGCAGAGAGATGGCTACATGGTCTCTACAATTTTAACCTTTTACTTTATTCATGTACACAATTATCTATATAATAAAGCTCTTTGCTCATATATATATATGTATATGTCAGCTATGGCTGGCCAAACGGCTGGACAGAATTGACTGATTTTTTTTCAGGGAACCCATGGGTACCCTAGAGATAATATAGGCTAAAAATTCAACTTTTTAAAATTTGATTTTTTCTTAAAATTCGTTTTTTTCAATTCGACAGGCAACGCCGGGCCCTACAGCTAGGAATACCTAGAACTACGTCGCATGTAATTTAACTTTAATTTTAATAATGAAGGCAGACACAAATTTTCACGGACTCTCAGATATTATTTTGTTTCAAGGGACTGTTCGCGAAATATGGAATAGGGTTTAGAAGTAGTGAATAGATGGAAACTTTAATGTATTTCTATCAGATGTTTCCGTAAAGAAAATTGTAAATCGACTTCAACGGACCCCAAGAATTCTTTGCCTTTGTTGCGCGAATGGAATTGGATTGAATTAAAAAGGGGGTTGGTGAGGGGCCGAGGGGGGAGGGGGGCTGGTTTTAAACCTTTTCTATCACCCAATAACTATCCACCGCAAGGGAATATATATTCTAAGTTTCCTGGTTTTGGGACAATTTTACATATTTTAAATGGCAATAAATTCTAGCTGAGAGCAGGAGTTAAATGTCTGTTGAATCCAGTGAGATCCTGTCAGAAACCTGCCACCAGCTATAGTCAAGATATGGAAAGGAATAGAACCGAATTTTGAATCATTTGTTCAACACTTTAAACAATCCTCTCTGTACCTTGTTGTGAACTCTATTAATCCTTCTTGTCTGCTCCCTGATAAGATATAATAATCCTTATCATACAATCCAGCAATTTCAGAGATCATCACTTGGAATCATTATTATAATGTCGAATGAACATAATCTATGTTTATTTAAAATGAACACTTGAATTTCAATTTTTGTCCGACAATAAATTTAACTTTATAATGTGGTTGCAACAAACATTATTTCAAATCCAGGTTTCATATAGAACCGTCCTGTCTTCTCTCTGGGTTTAGGTAAACTACTGGAGGCCGTTTCAAGATTTCATCCTCGGTTACTTTTTATTCTCCGTGGTTCTCTTCGGACCTAGAGCATCGTAGATTTCGTCCATTTAACACCGGTTGCAGGGAGACAATAGCTACCGGATATAAAGTTGTACTTGGAGATAATGTTGAACTTGGATATAACGGTGTACTGTATAAACCTGGATATATTATTGTACTGTATAAACCTGGATAAAATGGTGTGCTGTATAAACCTGGATATAATGGTGTACTGTACTGTTTAAACCTGGATCTAATGTTGTACTGTATAAACCTGGATATAATGGTGTACTGTATAAACCTGGATATAATATTGTACTGTATAAACCTGGATATAATGTTGTACTGTGTAGACCTGGATTTAATGGTGTACTGTACTGTATAAACCTGGATATAATGGTGTACTGCATAAACCTGGATATAATGTTGTATTGTATAAACCTGGATATAATGTTGTACTGTATAAACCTGGAACTAATGTTGTACTGTATAAACCTGGATTTAATGGTGCACTGTACTGTATTAACCTAGATCTAATGTTGTACTGAATAAACCTGGACTTAATGTTGTACTGTGTAGACCTGGATTTAATATTGTACTGTATAAACTTGGATATAATGTTGTACTGTGTAGACCTGGATTTAATGGTGTACTGTACTGAATAAACCTGGAACTAATGTTGTACTGTATAAACCTGGATATAATGTCGTATTGTATAAACCTGGATACATGTTGTACTGTGTAAACCTGGATAATATGTACTTTTTAAACATGGATATAATGCTGCACTGGATAAATGAAATATATGATTATGAATTTATAAAATTAATTTCTATGTCAGAAAGTTCTTTGAAGTTATATTTCACATTTTCTTGCAAAATATTTATCATTTAATATTTGTATGATTAAAGGCTGTTTTATTCATTAAAATTGATTCCTTAATTCTCAGTAAACTTCTCGTAACTCAACATTTATATATTTTTGTATAACATGAAGAAAAAAAATTTGAAGATTTTGAAATTTAAAGGGGCAACGTCAGGTACGTCAGCTAAAATCATGATTTTACACCAAGCGCGGGTAAACGGCGGGAATATATGCTAGTTCTTTTTATTTTTTTTTCTTCGAATTATTATCATTATTATTATTATTATTATTATTATTATTATTATTATTATCATTATTTTCAAAATGTATGTGGATAACACATAGAGAACATTCTATATTGATAAGTTATGGCGGTATTACATTAGATTAGGATTAAATTTACCATTTCAATATTCCTTAGCTAAATTAATTCAAATGCATTGCTTAGATTAAACACAAGTAAACACAAGGAAATACAATTAAGTAAACACAAGTAAACACAAGTAACCACAAGTAACCAAAAGAAAACACAAGTAAACACAATTGCAAACACAAGAAAGCACAAGTAACACAAGTAAACACAAGTAAACACAAGTTAACACAAGTTGTTACGCGAGCCATGCTGCGTGAAGAAAGTCTGTTTGTCGCCCCTGCGTATTTCTGAGTTTCTCCTGAAGATCTGTACGGAATGTATT